>NC_071101.1:10012500-10317500 GCF_024256425.1 Clarias gariepinus
CGATTTCTGTTGAGACATTCAAATGGTAGAGTCAGAATTTGGCATAAACTAAATGAGAACATGGTGGTGGTGGTGTAAAGGTGTGTGGGATGTTTTCTTGGCACACTGTAGGCCCCTTAGTGCCAATTGGGCATCGTTTAAATGCTAGGGCTACCTGAGCATTGTTTCTGACCATGTCCATCCCTTTATGACCACCATGTACCCATCCTCTGATGGCTACTTCCAGCAGGATAATCACCATGTCACAAAGCTCGAATCAATTCAAATTGGTTTCTTGAACATGACAATGAGTTCACTGTACTTAAATGGCCCCCACAGTCACCAGATCTCAACCCAATAGAGCATCCTATCAAGATGCTATCCTATCAATATGGGCCAACATTTCTAAAGAATGCTTTCAGCACCTTGTTGAATCAATGCCACGTAGAATTAAGGCAGTTCTGAAGGCGAAAGGGGATCAAACACCGTATTAGTATGGTGTTCCTAATAATCCTTTAGGTGAGTGTATATATTATATATTTACTATATATTTTCTAAAATAGTCTTAAATGTGGCTTTGCACACAGAGCTTGACACATTTGAGAAGTGCTGCGAGTGGTGTGTAGCATGGTGTATGGATGTGTTCTTGAGTAAGTACATGTAAGGTAATCAGGCATATAAGTGTTTGTTTGTTATGTGTGTGTGTGTGTGTGTGTGTGTGTGTGTGTGTGTGTGTGTTTGTATGTGCATGCTTATACACGTGATTTAGCTGAAAGTGAGCAACAGAGCAATGCTACATGTGTGTGACAGTTGAGCTCCTGTCCGAGCTATTTCTGTACGAGAGCAGGGTCGTTCCCGTAACACGGCAAGGAATTCAGAGCAGCACAAACACACAAACACACACACATACATAGCCAGAATCTCAGGCTCATACTTTACACACCCACACTATCATAATCTCAGTCTCTCCATATGGCGGGCTGTGGTCTGTCAGTGACTATCCAGTCTAGGGATTAGCGCAGCCTCCTAAAGGCTTATGCTGCTTCTCTGAATTATTATTTTATAAATATGCCAAAACCAATCAAAAAAGACTAATCTTATCTGGTGCACTTTGCAATAAATACAGCTTGTATCATTCAGTTGTAACTGCAGTAGTCGGTTTATATGGTATGTGGTCTATTTTTATTCTCACTGATATTTGTAATTATTAGTAAGGCTGTGGTCAAGTCAAAATGAAGTTCAAATAAAAGCTTCTTTAAAGAAGTTGTCCATTTTAAACATAAAATTGTTCAGAGTAAGAAAACACAGTTATGAAAGTAAAAACTAATCCACTCATCCCAGTGTTTCACTAGTGCTTGGACACCATCAAAGCAGAAGGTTTTCTCATTACGCCGGACCCATGATCGGACTGCCTGCTCCAAGTCTGAAACACTGGCCTCCCAAGAACTCCTTTAATGGCTCAAACTTGTAAAAATGGCTCAATGGCTTGAAGTGAGGTCAATAACGTGCAAGTGGTGCTGGTGAATGATTGTGTGTACAGTTTCCACAGTCAGGCACATCACATTTGGTTGCTAAGGTGCTAAACAAATAAATGTTGATTTATTAATTGAAGCACGGGGAGAGCATGCAAACTCCATACACACAGACTCCCGAAAACAGAATTGAACCCTCGACCCTGGAGGTGCAAGGCCACAGTGCTAACCACCGTGCAGCCCATAAATAAACTCATTAGCGACAAATTCAGAAAACTATACATGCTTTACACAGTGTTTTGTCCAAAAAAAGAAAAAAAATTGTAGTTGGTTTTCTTTATACAATAAACATAACAGCTAAAAACATGTATACACAAAAAAGTGTATAAATATTATAATATGAAATGTATTGATGTACATTATATATATATATAGATATTGTAATACTATGATAATAATATGATAATATTATTAATATTATATTAATATAATATACATCATACTATTTTTCCTTTCCTAAAATGTGTATATGTTTTTTTGCCTGACTTTTTTTTTTGTATTTAAGAAACAAGTGCAATTGTTTAAAAAAAAAAATGACGAAGACAAAATTAAGTGCTATAGTTTACATTTAAATTTATGTGTTTTATAAGAAGACTAAAGAATAAAACAATGACATTGTTCTGGTGGACATGTCTCTTCTTATACAGTACAGTGTCTCTCTCTGGCCTCTGGGTGATAGATTTAAAGAAGGGGAAGAGGTACTGCTCTCTGTCGCCCTCTAACGCATCTGAACCACACTGCAATTTTTTTTTTTTTTTTTTTTGCTTAACTTGTTAAAAATTATAATTTTTTTAGCATTTACCATTCTGATCATGTAGGACTTGTTACAAATGTCACGTGACAAAGAGTGACACAAGCGCAGCTTTCATGTCCAGTTTACGTCTCTGTCCGATCTCATAAATCACTCTGGAGCCAAGAATGGCTGCTTTATGAATAAAAGCTGGAAAGCACAAAAAGAAAGACTGTTTTTTTCCCTCCCTAATTCTGCAGAGTAGGAGGGACAAACAGACTGTGCTTGTATATATTGTGCAAATAAATGTTTTAAACGCATCAGGAGAGTATACAGAACTGTTTCTTGGAGCACCAGACTTTCAAGAAAGAAGGTAAAGAAACTTTAAATAACAACTTATATAATAATAATAATAATAATAATAATAATATAACTTTTTATAAAAACATTATTTATTATGATTTGCATTATGAGTGATTCTTTAATAAAGTACATTGCAGATGTAATAATGCAAATCTGTAAAGGTGTACACACATGTGCTTTATACAGCTTTCACATATTATGCTGTGCACATTTCCACTTGTGGTGCTGAGTTTTTCCATTTTTGATGTGTGTGTGTTTTTTTTTTTATAATTTATTTGCTATGTTTTACATTTAATCTTTTTGCAAGCTATTCCTCTTCACTGTGATTTTTATTTCTGTATGATTAATTTATTTTCATGCATTCACACAGGTTTGGGCCTTGTGCAGTTTTTATATATTGATGACTACTTTACTTAAATAAAGTACATTTGTAATTTACTTAATTCTATTCAGTTAGTTTAACTTAAACATACCAACATTTACCATTATTTATTTTTGCTCTCCTTTTTTTTTTTTTTTTTTTACTAATAAAATGTGTTTATTTGCATGCAATTTGTTTATGTGTAATAATGTGCTACAAAAACATTTTTACATTTAATAAGTACGTTTATTTTCTTCATATTTTAGTTTAAAAAATATTATTATTACAAGTCGCATTTTGGTGTTTTTAACCTGTTATTTTTTTTTATTATGTTTTTTTTTATCAATATTTTTTTTATGTGATTTCTCTTTACAAGGATTACATTAATATATTTTTTCTTACAAATCACACATAATAAAATATAATAATAGATTTCACATTATTAGTCATGCTACATTAGTTTCCAGTTATTTATATTTCACTTTTTTATTCCATATCTTTCACATGATATCATGCACACATATTTGAGTTCACTTGTACATGCACTTTTACTTGATTTTTTGTTCACATAAGCAGAGGTCTGCTGTGCAAGTGCATGAAAAACATTCCATGTCTCGTGTGTGTTAATTGTCTAGATATTGTTTTCGAATCAGAACTGGAATGTAAAATTGTGTGCGGTGCTGTGCAACTGCTGTGTGTCCGCGAGCATGCCGGAGCAGATTCCACATCAGATTAGGAGGGTCTTAATGGGTCACTGGAGAAAGCTCAGTCACAGTGCGCAAGTGTGCAGGGCCGCTGCTGACAAACCCCTGAAAGCAGCTTTGTTTCGCTCACTGCATTGTTCAGAGGACAGCAGCCAAGATCTGGAGCTGTCCAGTGTGTCCTGTAGCGAGAGACTCCTGTCCTCTCTGCTCGCTCACAGACAATGTGGCTTATTGTTTACTCTGAAGAGCGCTACGCTCGAGGCAGTCTATTAAAGCAACAGTCAGATTCTTATACAATATTATAATCCTGACTAGTAAAGGTGCTGTAGGGTCATCCTGTCCTCTCTCAGCAATTATAGGAAACAGTTTTCTCTCAAAAAGCAACTGTTTATGATGATTAAAATAACAAAGAGGAGGAGACAGGAAGAAAGAAAGAAAGAAAGTGGAAGAAAGCAAGGAAGGAAGAAGAATGGAAGAAAAGATAAATGAAAGGAAGAAGGGAAGAATGAAAACATGAAGAAAGAAAGAAAGAAAGAAAGAAAGTGGAAAGAAGCAGGCAAGGATAGAAGAAAGAAAGAAAGAAAGAAAGAAAGAAAGAAAGAATGTTGAAAGAAGCAGGCAAGGAAAGAGGAAAGAAAGTTAAAAAAAGCAGGCAAGGAAAGAAGGAAGGGAGGGTGGATGGAAAGAAAGAAAAAAAGAAAGAAAGAAAGAAAGAAAGAAAGAAAGAAAGAAAGAAAGAAAAATAAATCAAATAAGGAAGAAATCAATCAGGGAAAGAAAAATTAATGAAGGAATGAAGAAAAAAGGAAGGAAGGAAGGAAGAAGAATTAAAGAAAAGATAAATGGAATGAAGAAGGGAAGGATAAAAACATAAAGAAGGAAAGAAAGAAAGAAAGAAAGAAAGTGGAAAGAAGCAGGCGAGGAAAGAAGGAAGAAAGAATAGAAGGAAAATTGGGAAAGGAAGAAAGAAATGAAGGTAGGAAGGAAAAGGAGAATCAATCAAAAGAAAAAAAGAATGCTCCTAAAACCAATAAGCGAAATAAAGAGCTACAGTATTACAGATGTGTTAACCAGACTTACAGTGAGTTTGTGTTTTAGACAGTGAGAAGTGGCACAGTTCAGCACTTGTCTACTGACGTGTCCTAATAAAAAGCAACATAATATTACATGAAAAATCCTAAGAGATTGTTATTCTCAGAACAGTATACTATACATGGAGGACAAACACTGCATATCAGTTAAGTCAAAGAAAGGAAATATGTTTCCTTAGACTTATCTGTCACCTGGTGGAGCGAATATAAACTTCACCCCTTCATATGTAATGTTACCAGTCCTGTACTTTACTTACTCTGTCTTCAATCTTACCGCATTAACACCATGTGAAATAACACCACACTCACTTTGCTCCCTACAGGGCATGACCCCGGGTTCTACTGAGACCATAAGCGGCGTGCAACCACGTGAGTGTGATCTTTATTACATTCCCTGCTTACATCACAATATGACATTGAGCAGAACGTTTAATGTAACACCCCAGACTCCTGCCATTAGCGATCTCATATCTCACATACACATAAAGGTGATAAAACAATTTGCTGTAGGTGGGATTTATAGCGTGACCCAGGGTGTTATAATGACACAGCATATTTTTTTCCTTTCTCTTAGTCACCCCAGCCTGAGAAGAGAATTAAAAACTGGTAAGCACGTTTATGTCATTAATTGTTTTAATATGTTTATATATATATATATATATATATATATATATATATATATATATACAAAATGATATTTATTAATTTCATATTTATACATTCAAAATTGTAATATAATAAATATCATTCTGCTCATAATAGTATTTAAAGTAAATAGTTTTATACAGTAGTAAGACAGGACAAAATATTGTAAATTTATATACTGTAGGTTATATATTACGGAAATGTCAACAAAAAAAGGACAACGATAGATTATCACTCTCACGTTTTTCATTTTACAACCTGGAGTTAAAATTAACTGGAATTTTAACATTTTATTTAGTCTATATGTATATATTTTTTGTGCTACAAATGTTTGTTAAGCATGGTTCCATAGTGTAAGTACAGTATTTATCCTCCTGGGTTATTACTTCCTAGAGCCACCTTAACTTTCATAACAGCTGCTACAACTTTTCCTGTATCTCTCTCAGATTTGCACATGTAGGAGCCAATATTTTTTTTAAAACTGCTCAAAATCTGTCTGATGTGGAACAGCACATTTCAATTTCTTTAAACAGTCTTGATTTAGGTCTTGTTTTTGAAGAATTCCAGCATACTGTTGGCGGAGTGTTGTGTTCAGGGTGATGTGTTTAGGGTGTTGTCCTCCCTATCAGCTCTGACCAGATTCACAGACCCTTGTTTACTACGTGATGCTGCCGCCACCATGCTTTACATGCTTAATCCCAATGTTTTTCACTTTCAATGGAATTTGTACATTAACTCTACAAAATGTACAAATACTGCTCTGCAAGACACTGTTTTATTTATCCTCATTAGAGCTGAGCAGGATTGTCATTACTATTTTGTTGTGATATTTATCTGGTTTACATTTAGGCATTTGGCAGACGCTCTTATTCAGAGCGATTTACATTTTTATCTCATTATACATCTGAGCAGTTGAGGGTTAAGGGCCTTGCTTAAGGGCCCAACAGTGGCAACTTGGTGGTTGTGGGGTTTGAACCTGGGATCTTCCGAACTGTAGTCCAATGCCTTAACCACTGAGCTACCCCTGTGGTTTCACACATACTGTACAGAACAATGCTTTGACAGTGTACAAATTCACACACCGACTCTTCCTATAGAAGCGGGTCATGTCCTGGCACAAGGTCAGTTCGTTCCTGAGCAGTTTGTCTCGCAGGAAGCCTGTAGAGCCAGAAGGCGAGGTGTCGACGTTTCGGCGTTGTCTCGGCACCGTAGACCTGGTGGCTCTCGGTGTGGGGAGCACACTGGGCGCCGGCGTCTACGTGCTCTCGGGTGAGGTGGCCAGATCGCTGTCTGGTCCCAGCATCATCATCTCGTTCCTCATCGCCGCTCTGGCATCCGTCTTTGCCGGACTCTGCTACGCTGAATTCGGCTCCCGCGTGCCCAAGACAGGATCGGCTTACCTCTACAGCTACGTGACTGTGGGCGAGCTGTGGGCTTTCATCACGGGGTGGAACCTGCTGCTCTCCTACGTCATAGGTGGGAAACTGAATTAAAAGAAAGTTTGAAACAGTTTGTTTAAAGAAAAAATGGTATGGTGTTTTGACAAAACAGAGCCGCAAGATAATTATAGGTGAATAGCAGAAATAAAATTAAACATGGGAAATATGTTTTATAATTTAAGTATCCTTTTTATATTTCTTAATTTAACCCTAAAAAAAGTGTTACAAAATGCTCTTTTAATTGATTTGATGTTTTTGTTAAAAATAAAATATTCGTTTAAATCACAATTAAATATTAAAAGTTTAAATTTAGCATTGTATTCCCAGCCACAACCGTAATATGATCAAGTATTTTTAATATGTAAAAAAAAAATAAATAAAAAATAAAAAATGTTTTTGACTATTTTTATTGATTGTTAGTAGCAACTCCACCGTTGGATAATTAATTAACTAATTAAGTTAAATTAAGTTATTTTAATTACATTATTTATATATTTAATTTAAAATATAATTAATTAACAGGTTAGAAAAGTTAGATTTTTTTTATTCAAAAGTTTTTTTATTCAATATTTGTATTATTTTTAACATTTATTAACAAATAATACTACAAATATATTTTGAAAATATAACCCTGTTTTTTGTTTGTTTGTTTGTTTGTTTTTTAATACAGAAAATAAAGTGGCTTTAGAATTTACAGTAGAGCTGCACTTCAGTCTATTCAGTACATTTAACTTTGAGCTCAAGTCCACTGAGACTTAATTTTTTTATCCCGAAACCTCAGCTGGAACATTATGACTTGTGCACAAATTGTGATGTTGTTTTTCTGGACTCGAGGAGCATAAGCTTGTTAAAAGCCGTACGTTCCTCCGCATAACCTTGCTCTTCTTCCTGACGTAGGCGCCTCCAGCGTGGCCCGAGCCTGGAGTGGAACATTCGATGATATGCTCGGAAATGTCATGTCGAATTACTTCAGCAAACACGCGGCCATGGGTCTCCCAGGCCTGGCTCCTTACCCAGACTTCTTTGCAGCTGGTCTTATCATGCTTCTTGCTGGTACTAAGAGCTTCAATATTTCAGGTCATTCTGATTAACCTGTTACACTGACTCTATAAACCACATCCCTGATATCTGTTCTTCTGTGTCGCAGGTCTTCTGGCATTTGGTGTAAAAGAATCAACGACGGTCAACAAGATCTTCACCAGCATTAACATACTGGTGTTGGTGTTCGTCATCATCACCGGCTTCATCAAGGGGAAACTGGAGAACTGGTACATCAGCGAGGAAACCTTACTGAACGTCACAGCAGAGCTCGAGTAAGCCTGATTTCCTAAACACATCTGTAGACAGAGAAAGTATGTACAGAATTCATCATACACACATCTGCAGTGCTGTGTTTACAGAAACGTGACGTCCACGCTGAACGTGACCTCCGAGTTTGGCCGGGGAGGGTTTTTCCCGTACGGCTTTCAGGGCACGCTGGCCGGAGCTGCGACGTGTTTCTATGCCTTTGTAGGGTTCGACTGCATCGCGACTACGGGTAACTTCAACATGTACAGTATTTGGTGGACAGTGTGTGTTGTGGGTGTTCATTTTTTGGGAAAAAAAATTAGACATGAGGTCATTCATGACATTTTAATCTCATTGTAATGCTCATTGTAATGGCCGATCCATTCAGTACAGTTTCTTAGTTTGGATCACAATCTTGTGTTTTTTAACATTAACATTTTAACCAATGAGTATATGTGCAAAATATACATAAACAAAATATGGAAAAACTTACAACTGTCACAACACAACAAGTGCTTTGTAAAAGGTTTAATAAACAGTATTTTACAATAAATGGACAAAAACAAGAATATACAGTCAGGCCAGACAACACAGTCAGACCCATACAGTTTTGAGCAAGGGGGAAGGGGTCGCAAACGGTTGGTCATAAATAATGGAACAAATTAACAGAATTACAAACATAAGTTTTGCCTTCAATACCTGGATGAAAATACGTCTTGAAAAAGTCTTGAAGCCAAGGAAATGTCCAAATTCTGAGTTTTCTCCTACAAGGTGCTTTGTCAGGCCTTTACTGCAGCTGCCTTCAGCTGGAATTAATGGGGTATAATGAAGTCAGTGTGGAGCGGTGACCCAGTGGGCGTGTAGACTTGGACATCTAAAGAAATTCTTTAAAATTCAAGATTTCTTAAGAGGCCTTTATGTCATGTTTAACACCACTTTAGTGTGATGGTTTTCAAGGATCGATTCATCTAAAGACATCTGAGGCTGACCACTAAACCACCGTGCCGTCCTTATTCTGTGAATAAACTGTGAATGTTATTCTAGGTGAGGAGGTGAAGAACCCTCAGAAGTCCATCCCACTTGGAATCGTCTTTGCGCTGCTCATCTGTTTCTTGGCCTACTTCGGCGTTTCAGCCGCTCTCACGCTGATGATGCCCTACTACCTGCTGAACGTCCACAGCCCTCTACCAGTCGCCTTCGCCTACGTGGGTTGGGCCGCCGCCAAGTACGTCGTCGCCGTGGGATCCCTGTGTGCGCTCTCGACTAGGTAAACAGAATCATGGGAAATGATCGTTCCTGGGACTCTAAATCACTGATAAATGAGTGAAAGTGGATCGAGTCGAAATGTTGATGTATTGGTGTGCGCAGTTTGCTGGGAGCCATGTTCCCGATGCCTCGAGTGATCTTCGCCATGGCTAGAGATGGTCTCCTCTTTAAAATGCTGTGTAAAGTCAGCTCGAGGAAAAGTCCCGCCTTGGCCACGTTAGCCTCCGGCTCCGTCGCAGGTGAGGAAAGAAACTCCTAAAAACAAAAATTTTTGACGTTTCATTTAAATTTTTTTTACTTTTGTATACAGTGAATGATATTTTGCTGCATAAATTGATTTAAAGACATTAGTTTGCTGTTTCAAAAATATTGAATATTGAAATATTCAAAAACACATCTTTTCCGAAACTAAACTACAGAAATGTTTGATTTGTGTTAATGTTGCAAAACCCAATGAGACTGTACTGACCTTCTCACCAGTTGATGAATGGACATCATTGGACACAAAAATGTAATGAACCATGTGCTTTGCTTTATTCTCAGCTATAATGGCGCTGTTATTCGATTTGAAAGCGCTAGTTGATATGATGTCGATCGGGACCCTGTTCGCCTACACGCTTGTGGCCATTTGCATACTCATACTGAGGTTAGTGTTTCACCTCAATGACTCGACACACACTCTTGACTCTGTGGAAATTTTTTATTATTTTAACTTTTTTACTCAGAAACTTTGTTTCTCTTTAGGTACCGTGAGAGTGAATCTGCAGAAAATGAAATAAGCTTCACTCCAAAGTCTAAGTTTGGATTTTTAACACCTCCATCGTACCCGACCAAGGAAACGTCAAACACCGTCAACATCAGCACCATGTTTATCGGTATGGACCGGAAACATTAAACACGCTAACTTCAAAACACATACACACATTAACAGCATTAGCCACTTCACAGGCTTGTTTAGTTTGTCCAAATAGTTTACCTTGGCTTCTAAATTTAATTCTCACGACAGGCTGTTATTCATTCACTTATTTATCTTAACCACTTTATCCTGGCCAGGGGCACACACTGGGTGTGATAGCAGGAAAACACAGATGGGATACCAGTCATAGGTCTTAGACCTGCATGTGCACACACACACACACACACACAAACACACAGTGACTAATTATTAGGAAGTTGAACAAAATGTACCTAGTTCATGGCATAATTTTAAATCTACAGTCATTTTATTTTATTACAGTCAATGGGAAAGAGAGGATAAAGCAAAGTCTATGTTTACACCTTGTTTATGCTACGTTTTATACTAAAGTCGTCAGTCAAATACACTTCTTGTTCGGTAATCAGAAAGTGAATCTCAGATGAGAAATCGAAAAAAGTAGATTGGATAAAGATAAAAATTTTACCTTAAAATGACTCCAGCACATTAAAATTCACTTTTCAAATTTCAGCGCTGTTATTCCAGCCAAAGTGAAAATATGAACTAATTCCAGTAAAAATATTCAGTTTATCTTTTCTAATTAATATCTATTGGTGCAGGTGTTTGTTTACATTGAGCGAGTAGAGCACTAGAAAAGTTAGAGCTAAAGCTAAAGATTAAATCCGGCACATAACTGTTCATAACACCGCTTTTACCCAACATTTTGACTTCACTTATGGTGCAGGTTAAACTTCAAGCAGATATCCAAGTACTAAAAAAGTTTTAGTAAATTCCATCTAGCCAGTTTTTTGTGATAATGTGACAAATTTTAGCTGAACAGACATACAGACATACAGACAGACATACAGACAGACAGAAGATTTTCTGACACTGGATCTGGGTAATCCAATGTTTGAAACGTAGAGATATCATTGAAAGAGCAAGTTCTGACAAATATAGAGACAAAACCCTTCTTTTATTTAAATATATTATAAGTATTGAATTAGGTTCTGTAGTCGGACATGAATACAAGTGCAGAGTAACCACATAAACTCTACAAGTGCAGTTTACCACATAAAATCTAGAACATGAACATTATCTTGTTAAACATGGAAACATTCATGAACAAACAAAGTTAACAAAAAGCTAGATGGCTAGATGGCGAGTGCTACCAAAGACAGAACTTAAAGTGCTCATTACATGACATCCTGATTCTGGTGCGCATGATATACATGAGGTGCCGGGGCTGATGGGATATCCAGTTCGGCATTGCTATCAACGCGAACCTGAAAACAAATCTTATATCAGGATTACACTGGAAACTCTGACGTGCTTAATGGAATTGTCTAGCTATGTTTCTAATAACACAATTTGCATCGTTCTTTGACCTCAAATGACCCCAATCAGCCATGTCTGGTGTTTGTCATGTCGCTCTCGGTCTGGTTCCCTGCAGTCGTCATGGTGGTGCTCCTGACCGTCCTGCTGTCCAGAGCCATCACATCACTGCTGCTGCTGGATGCCTGGAGTCTGGTGTGTGTGTCTGTCATCCTTTTCTTAATTCTGCTCTGCACGCTGGTGATCTGGAGGCAGCCTCAGAATCCCACTAAAGCAGCCTTTATGGTGAAAACACATACACAAACCCTACTAACACGCACACACACACACACACACACATAATTAATAACTAAAAAGAGAAAATAGTCTAATAGTTAATAATTAGTAGCTTCCTCACTATCATTTTTTAAAAAACTTTTATTTCTTGCTTTTTTTCGGCTCACAAAACCAAAGCTTATGCGTTCAGAAGTCACCTAGGTAGTGATGGGAAGTTTTAATCATTTTAGTGACTCAGATCTTTGAATCTCATTCTTTAAAATGAACGAGATTTTTTTGAGTCATTTAGTTCATTTCGTTCTTTTGATCAGAAATAAATTAAAATGTTGCATTTTTAATAAACAGACCCCCAATACGTCTACATACACAAATTTTGACTATAGTTCCAGTAATGAAAATATTACAATGCAGCTAAGGACATATTATAATAAACAGAATGAGTAGCTCACCTCTCATATCTTCCAGTCTGAGTCGTTCGTTCTTTTGAATCTATTGCACGGCATAGCGTCTATGGGAGTCACGTGACAAAGGAATGAACGACTCGAGATTTGAAGATTCATTGCTGAGAATCGTTCAATACTGTTTTCTGTACATAACCTACGAAGGTTTTGCAATGATTTGCGCATGCGCGCAGTAGAAAATGAACAAGTCACTCTCCGAGACGACTCGTTCGAGTCACGTTAAAGATTTGTTCTAAAAGTGCGAATAGTTCATGAACGATCCATCACTACACCTAGGTAGTCGTCAGGAAGCAATAGTAAGCGCTACAAGAAAGAAAAATTTACATTTTATAATGCTGCTTTTACTAAATAAAAGCTTGGTGGAGTGAAGAGACAAAATGTGTATTTTTACAATTAAATAGTGATGATTAAAGTCCACCAATTTTGTACTTGAGGAGAAGTAGAGATATCCCAGGTAAAATATTAAATAAGTCCTTTATTAACATTTGTACTTGAGAAAAAGTACAAAAGTTCTCATCTATTTTTCAAATTTACTTAAGTATCAAAAGTACTAAGCTGTGAACATGCTGTTTTTTGTTGTTGTCTGAAACCACCTTCACTTCTGATTGAGAGAGAAAGAGGGCAAATCACACAATTACTGTACATTTATTATTCAGAAGGTGCCAAGATTATCACTTTAAATACTAAACAATATTTCAAATACTGTGGTAATGTAACAGCACGCCATGCATAAATCCAGTGAAGTAGAAATTACAGATATTTTTGTGATTTATTTTTCAACATTCTAGACCAATACTGAAGATTTCCAAACTAACACACATACAGTATGTAATTAAGTATCATCAAAAACTTGTCTTGCAAGAACAGTATCAAAGGGAATTCTTATATGAGGTCACATTAGGGGCTTGTTTAAACCCAAGAAATATAAAATAGGAAAGTATAATAAGCAGAGATTTTCACGTTTCCACACATGCACACTTGAGATCCATCTTAGTTCTCACTTAAAATTACTGGCACTTCCACACCAGACTTTGTCGATTGTTTTATTCTATGATGAGTGTACAGTACTGTGAGTGTTATTTTCCACACTGCTTTGTACAGGTTCCTTTCCTGCCTTTACTTCCTGTGGTGAGTTCATTCATCAACACTTATCTAATGGTTCAGCTCGGAGGCCCCACTTGGATCCGCTACGCCGTCTGGATGGCTGTGGGTAAGTGAATGCTCAAGAGACATTACAGTATATCTTAGGGGTCACTCTTTTTAACCCCCCTACTATTAAAACTGTCATATTTCTCCTAAGAGGAAACACGATCGATCTTGAAGTATGTGTGTGTGTGTGGATTTATCTTCTCCAGGACTTCTGATCTACTTCGGGTATGGTGTGAGGAACAGCGTCCAGAAACAGAGGCTGCTAGGAAACCTGAGCAACATGGAACCTGCAGAGGAAATCCCAGAGAAAGACGTGACCAAAGAATAAAACTCACCGCCGTCGGATTATCGAATAACACCTGTAGTGATCATTTAATATTTTAACAAGAATAAACTTGAAAACAAGTGAATTTGGTAACATTATGACATAATGGTGAAATAATTACGTGATGCATTATATATATAAATGTTTTTATTTTTATTATTATATATTGTTACATCAACACACACACACACACACACTGTGTTCTAACAACTGACGCTTTATGGATTTTATAGACTGATTATTAGACTATTAAAAATATAACTATTAAGAAAAATTCACCATTAAAAAGTCAATCTTTTATCAGAGTGTGCATACTATATATCTGGTCCGGTTCCATTATTTAGGCTCTTTTGGAAAACAAACCAATTGAGATTATAATGAGTTTATATTAAGGAAATAAGCAGAATAATCTTTGACATTCTTCCTAAAAAAAATGATGCCAAGAGGATTCTTACTAAACCCACTTTAATCAACATGTGCATTCATGAAACCAGAAAGTTTAGCAGTGAGAAGTTGAGAAGTGAAGCACACAAACCTGGGTCATGCTGTACAGATCTATACCCTGCTCACATCATCATCTCTACAGTACACACTCACACACTGTGTTTATTGTTTAAATAAACAATTATTTTATGGAAGCAGAGATTTGTTCCAGCAAATGCAGATTAATTATAATCCTACAACTTGAATTAGACAAAACAAGTGATTCGATTTAGAAATATTCAGCATACAGCAATGTATAATGTCAAGGTAACTTGACTACTTGATTTAATGAACTAGAGGTTACACATGACTCCGCCCACGTGTTGATCCTGACACTCATGCTGTTGTTGTTCTTTCACCCAAACACCGACCCCTGGTGCCAGCCAAATAGAATTTGTTTTATATATACTGTAGATAGATAGATAGATAGATAGATAGATAGATAGATAGATAGAACACTTTGCTAACACTTACAGGCTATTATTTGCTTTATAATGTAAAACACATGTGACAGGGTGGTGTGCCGAAGCAAAGCTTGTGTTACGACCTAAATGTTAAATACGGTTGCAAGCAAAGGTGATCGGGCCCAAGCACCCTGCGCCATCAACACCCAGGCTCACCAGAAAGACAGTGAGCACAGTGGGCACATGCATTTAAAGTGGACATGAAAATACCATTATTACGTAGTTTTAGAAAAGGGGGAATTTTATGTTAAGACCCATAAAAATTCCCAGATGTCACTCAATATAATGTCACAAAAAAACACTTTTCAGCATAAATTTAAGGCATTTTCATGGCTGACGCGTTTGAGATATCAAAAATCCCCCTTGCAATGTATTAAGATCACATTGGCCCAGTTTGTTGGCGATCATATAAGGAGGACTATATAAAAATCCAGAACGGAAGGCCCGCAATTGCTAACTACTTTTTAATTCGTGCGACAAAGCGTCAGGTCATCTGGTAGGTAATCAGGCAAGTTTGGGCTTTGAGATATCTACAACGTAAAAATCAACAAAAACACATAGTAACCTAGTATCGATTAATGGTTCTGCTGCTGTTTGACGTCATGTAAGTCACATGCCTAAAAAAGGTCTATTGTTGGTTTAATCTGCTGAAAAGTGATATACATTACACGTCTTTGAAACAAACCTTTGCTCTCAGTAGTTAGCAGTAACAGCTTGTTCAGAGATCTTGCAAACTTCGTGCATACAGACCCCAAGGCGGGAATCAAACCCAGATCCTTGAGGTGCGAGGCGACAGCACTAACCACTAAGCCACTAAGGCGTTTTAGTCCATAAAGAATAAAATGATAATTTATAGCATTTGGTAGATACCCTTATCCAATGCGACTTACATTTTAATCTCATTATTCATCTAAGCAGGTGAGGGTTAAGGGTCTTGCTCAGGGGCCCCAAAGGAGCAACTTGTTGGTTCTGAAACCGTATGTTGTTGGTTCCAATGCCTTAACCACTGAGCTACCCTTGACCCATATAATCATTAAAAGAGCTACAAAACACCCCAGGATATGCTGTTATAGGGAAATAACCAACTCCATGGTGGTAACGGTAACTCAGAATGTCCTGTTGTGTTTAGTTCATCGTGTAAGGTATACATGTCATTATAATTCCTCAGATTAATCAGAGCAGTGTGTCAAACAGGAGAGCTGAAAAGTGCTAAACAGTTAACCCCTTACAGCTTATTGAGCAGCTCCACAGAACGTTTCTCCAGCTGGATAAACGCGAGCACCTCCTCCCGGCAGGCTGAGCAAGGAGAGCGGCCCGTTGAGTGAAACGTGAGGAATTTGGAATGTAAATGCTGTCTTTGAGAGCAGGAATGTTTGAGGAGCAGCTTCCCCTCTCGCCCAGGACTCGCATCACTCTCAGTCTGCAGTAGCAGGAAAAAAGAGGTTTTTGTGAGTTAGTTTTTTGGACATTTTGTGTTATTTTGTGAATCATGAAGCTGTTTATGGTGGTGTTTTCCGCTCTGCTGTTCTGCACGTTGCTCTGTCAGCTCGGTGAGTGTCATAACGTAAAGGAAAATCCTAATTCTAAAACTGGACTTATACACTACAAAAAAAACCTTGTGCATTAATTAACACGATTGTTTATGACCATAAGACAAAAAGCAGCTTGTTGTGATGATGATGAAATGCAAAGTGCTATGTCTTTTGTCTGTGTGTGTTATTGCACAGGACAGAAGAACAAATGATACCACTGTGCAAAGTTAACAATGTGCATACGAATATGGGACTCTAACATTATTTTCTTCCTCTTTGTCTTCTTTTTTATTTTACAAGCCTAACCATTTCAGTTTCTAGAAATGAAACCAGTTAGGTCATGTAATTTCAAAGTCATTGCATCTATAAAAATAATTGTTCCTTCACCAGCCTTCTTTTATTTCTCCCATGAAGTTATTTAGACAAAAATCACAACTTTTGACATTATTATAAAAACAAAAAAGTGTAAACTCTTTTGTCCTGAAGACTTTTACTTTACTCCCTCTACGAGAGCGTCTCAAAAAGTTAAAAAATTTGCATCCCGCAGATCCGGTCACTTTGGTCGTACATCCTTCTCCTTGAAACCTGGCAGTAGAATTTGCTATTAACAGTCTGGCCCCGGGAGACAAATTATTGATGCACAATGTTAAAAAAGACAATGAGCATGCACTTGGTCAAGGTGTGGACCTGCCTCGCCTTTTTCGGTCGTGGAGATGATGGGCTGTTCCACTGTGCAGACTGGTGCTTCGTCTCAGGGTTGTACACGTACACCCATGTTTCAATCCTCGAGATAAAGGACGGCTCATTCCACGGCATGTTGACGGAGTTCTTGGCAGACTTCCACACAATATTCCTTTTGCTCCTGGGTCAGCAGCCTGTGGATAAACTCGGTAGCAACACGGCTCATGTTCAAATCACACGTGAGGATCAGCTGGACTGTTCCGTATGATACAACAACAATGACAGCAACGTCCTGGATTGTTCTCGTTTTTGAGGGAGTGAGCTCGTTGCAGCTCTTCCTGTTTTCTTGTCATCTTCCAGTGGTGTTCTTCCGCTCTTAAAGCGTGTGTGCCACTCAAAACACCTTAAACAACTTATTGCAGCATTGTTGTGAACTTTCCGAATCATGTCAAACGTCTCTGTGGCAAATTTGCCCAGTTTCACCCAGTATTTCACATTCGTCTTTGTTCTAACTTGACGTTAATAATGAAGTAGCAGACGTGGTAACGCACATGGTCAGAATAGCACCAGTTTGACAGGACAATGTCTTTTGGCACATAAATGTCCTTTGGCACAAGGAATGCCTTGTTAAGGTCGGTGCTCACTGTGACTGTCATGTGTTCTCGCATTACGAAACTAGTCCTGATACTTTTTGATACCACCTCGTATAAATGTTAAATAAAGACTTCTCCATTCTCCACACACATCTGAACCTTTACAACTATTTCCTTGCTTTTATATTTCTATTTGTTTAAACTGACTGCATTATAAGTTCTTAAGAATGAGCTGTTAAATTATTTAAAAGAATGATTTTATGAAAAATTAACACGATGTCTTATAAACATACAGTAATGAGCCAAAAAGAGCCGAAGCCAGCAGGAGATAAGAAGTTGAAAAGGAAACTGGAAGAGAAGAAGAACAAAATCACATCAGTGAAAATTAAATCAACGCCGCCACCCCAGCCACCGAGTCCCACACCAGCCCCACCGTACCTGAGCCGAGTTGTGGCGAAGGGGAAGTTTGAGAAGGTGGGGAAAACACTGTCGGTTCCAGCAGGGGAAACCCTGGAGCTCAGGTGTAAGGGTCGCGTTCAGTGGGACGTCCCGTCTTACCTACAGGAGGACGATGAAGGACGACTCAGGTGTGTGATTGATTACAATCATCAAGGTTTTAGAATATATTCAAAATTCACTGGTTACTTTTAGATAAATGACTTGATTACATCATACGGTGCATCACACGGTGCATCACACATCATTACATGAACCATCACAATACCACCTTTTTACATTTTGTAGTTTTACTACCAGGAACTGGGATGGACTTAATTTGGATTTTTGCTATTTGAGTTAGGTTTCTGTTTGAAGTACTAAATATATTTAGACACCTCACACATTCTGAATTCATGATTCTGTTTTATTTACATGCATATAGAATTTTTAAATATAGCTGCAAGCAGCAATGAGTGGGCCCAAGCACCACTCGGGTGCACCACACTACCTGTTTGTCTTTTGAGCGTGTTAAGACCTACAAAAAGGTTATGATTTATGATTTTGTTACTGAAAAAGTTCATGAAGTCCTCACTACTGTATGCTGTTGTTGTAGAGATTTCTGCAGTGGTCTTGTTTCTAGTTAATTTAGCTACGATATTAAATAAAAATCTAGGATAATTTTTGTTATTTTCTATAAGAGTGGAGAGATACAATGATTTCGCATAAGCAGTGCGAAAGTTGTTCAGCTCAATGAGCTCTAAATGTATACTTCGTGTGCATACGTGCAAGTGTTTATGAGCTATGCAGCTATGCGGGCCACATGACTCATCCTAATTCCAACCTGTCTGCCCTTTGTCATGAGTTTTTGAGCATGTTAAGACCCCAAAAAAAGCTCCAAAACGTTGGGGAAAAAAATAATCCTTAGGAAAACAAGAGGGTCCTGCCTACAGTGCTTGGGCCCTAAAAAAAAGAAGGCCCTGCGATCCCTATAGTGCTTGGGCCCTAAAAACAAGAGGGTCCTGCACACCCGATAGTGTTTGGGCCCTGGAAAAAAAGAGGGTCCTGCGCACCCTTTAGTGCTTGGCCTGTAAAAACAAGAGGGTCCTGCGCACCCTATATTGCTTGCGCCCTAAAAACAAGAGGGTCCTGTGCATCCCATAGTGCTTGGGCCCTAAAAACAAGAGGGTCTTGCGCATCCTAAAGTGCTTGGGCCCTAAAAACAAGAGGGTTCTGCGCACACTTTAGTGCTTGGGCCCTAAAAACAAGAGGGTCCTGCACAACCGATAGTGCTTGGGTCCTAAAAACAAGAGGGTCCTGCGCTCCCTATAGTGCTTGGGCCCTAAAAACAAGAGGGTCCTGCACACCTGATAGTGCTTGGGCCCTAAAAATAAGAGGGCCCTGCACACCTGATAGTGCTTGGGCCCTAAAAATAAGAGGGCCCTGCGCACCCTATAGTGCTTGGGTCATAAAAACAAGAGGGTCCTCCACACCCTTTAGTGCTTGGGCCCTAAAAACCAGAGGGTCCTGCACACCCGATAGTGCTTGCGCCCTAAAAACAAGAAAGCCCGGCGCACCCTATAGTGCTTGCGCCCTAAAAACAAGAGGGTCCTGCGCACCCGATAGTGGTTGCGCCCTAAAAACAAGAAAGCCCGGCGCACCCTATAGTGCTTGCGCCCTAAAAACAAGAGGGTCCTGCGCACCCGATAGTGGTTGCGCCCTAAAAACAAGAGGGTCCTGCGCACCCTATAGTGCTTGGGTCCTAAAAACAAGAGGGTCCTGCGCACCTGATAGTGCTTGGGCCCTAAAAATAAGAGGGCCCTGCACACCCAATATTGCTTGGGCCCTAAAAACAAGAAAGCCCGGCGCACCCTATAGTGCTTGCGCCCTAAAAACAAGAGGGTTCTGTGCACCCTTTAGTGCTTGAGCCCTAAAAACAAGAGGGTCCTGCGCTCCCTATAGTGCTTGGGCCCTAAAAACAAGAGGGTCCTGCACACCTGATAGTGCTTGGGCCCTAAAAATAAGAGGGCCCTGCACACCTGATAGTGCTTGGGCCCTAAAAATAAGAGGGCCCTGCGCACCCTATAGTGCTTGGGTCCTAAAAACAAGAGGGTCCTGCACACCTGATAGTGCTTGGGCCCTAAAAACCAGAGGGTCCTGCACACCCGATAGTGCTTGCGCCCTAAAAACAAGAAAGCCCGGCGCACCCTATAGTGCTTGCGCCCTAAAAACAAGAGGGTCCTGCGCACCCGATAGTGGTTGCGCCCTAAAAACAAGAGGGTCCTGCGCACCCTATAGTGCTTGGGTCCTAAAAACAAGAGGGTCCTGCGCACCTGATAGTGCTTGGGCCCTAAAAATAAGAGGGCCCTGCACACCCAATATTGCTTGGGCCCTAAAAACAAGAAAGCCCGGCGCACCCTATAGTGCTTGCGCCCTAAAAACAAGAGGGTCCTGCGCACCCGATAGTGGTTGCGCCCTAAAAACAAGAGGGTCCTGCGCACCCTATAGTGCTTGGGTCCTAAAAACAAGAGGGTCCTGCGCACCTGATAGTGCTTGGGCCCTAAAAATAAGAGGGCCCTGCACACCCAATATTGCTTGGGCCCTAAAAACAAGAAAGCCCGGCGCACCCTATAGTGCTTGCGCCCTAAAAACAAGAGGGTTTTGTGCACCCTTTAGTGCTTGAGCCCTAAAAACAAGAGGGTCCTGCACACCCTATAGGGTTTTTGCCCTAAAAACAAGAGGGTCCTGCACACCCTATAGTGCTTGGGCCCTAAAAACAAGAGGGTCCTGCGCACCCTATAGTGCTTGGGCCCTAAAAACAAGAGGGTCCTGCGCACCCTACAGTCCTTGGGCCCTAAATAATATCAAATGTGCACATGGGCAGTTTGGGGACCTCAGGAACGTAATGACTGCTGGAGTGAAGCCATAGGTCTTTACAGCCAACCAAGGTTTAAATAGATGCACATATTAATCACACATGTTAATAACATTCTCATTACAATGACAAATATATGTGATTTCTTTCTATGATGTAAGCCCTAGTGATGTGTGACCTTTGTGTTGATTAGGACGGTGCAGCAGGTGCGATATGGAGCGCTGATTTTAACCAATTCTTCAGGAGCTGATACAGGGGAGTACACCTGCTACCCGCTCTACTGTGAAGACTCAGAGTGCAGGAAAGAGTACAATAAAGCCCTTAAAGTCTTTATCTTCTTCCCCGGTAATGTTAATATTACACTCAGGAATGATATACAGCAAACTTCAAAAGTCACACGCAGCCAGGTTCAGATTACAAATTCTTAACATTGAGTTCTGTGTAAGGGGTATTAAAGATTCATAAATTTTAATAGTAAAAAATTTTTCTTATTTTACATGAATTCACTAAATTCACCAAAAATGCATTTTACGGGGGTCTCTGAGTGGCGCGGTGGTAAAGTGTTCGCCTTACCACTTGTTGGTTCGATCCCCGGGTGATGCTGTAACCTCTCGCAACCGGAGGTCTAGAGAGAGCTGATTGGCCGAGCTCTCTCAGAGGGGAGGAACGAGAGGTACTTAGTGCTCCCACATTAATCACGGCTCTTCAGCCAATCAAGGGCGTCTGTGAGCTCACGCAAGCGGAAGAAGCAGACAGCGGTGTCCTCCGAGTGTGTTACGCCGCCCCCAACGATGCGTGAGTGAGCAGTTTAAAAAGATGCGGTCGGCTGGCCTTATGTGCGGAGGAAACATGTGATAGTCTTCGGCCCTCCCGACTGAGTGGTAGTAGTAGCCTTAATGTGGGAGCCCCCTAGTGACGGGGAGGAATTGGACACGACTAAAATTAGGGAGAAAATTGGGAAAAAATCACATATAAAATATATTAAATAAAATATATTTACATGATATGACACATGAAATATAACAGTAACAAATAAACATATATTATAACACATAAATTATCTTTTTTTTTCTTCAGATAAATAAATTGATATTTACCATCTTTTTGACAATGGATAGTTATGGAAAGTATCATTTATTTGTTTTTTATTCATAAAATTAAATCTGCACTGCTTACATTTGCTAATTTACTCTTTTAGTTTTCCCTAATTAAACTCACACAGTGTGACATAAGAAAAAAGATATATCAAATTATCATGCATTTTAGATTTTTAACATACATAACTTACATAACTTTTTCTTTAATATCTTGGCTTTGTTTCACCTCATATATTGTAAGTATTGTATAGTGTATAACTGTAAACTCATTCAGTACAACAGTCTGGTGAAAGTGTGTTGTACACAAACTTGGATAATAAAAAATCTTCTATCCCTCACGTCAGACCCTCGGGAGCTCTTTGTGCCATCCTCGGATTATTACGAGGTCGTCCAGCTCAGGAGTAACTGGCCCACGGTGTTGCCGTGTCAGGTAACCAACCCGCAGGCCAGAGTCACGCTGCACCGCGAGTTCCCGCCCGAGGAGGTGAAGGTGGACGGATCTGAGATCTCGTATAATGTGATGCGTGGTTTCACCATCCACAGGCCCAAAGCGCATCACGCCGGCTCTCTGTACTGCGTGGCCAGCGTGGGGAGCCTGCGGCAGAGCTCCATCAAGTACATGCTCATCTATGTCAACTGTGAGTGCATGTCCAAAAATCGTACGTGTTCAGCTTGTCCAACATGTCCAACATGGGCAAATCATTTAACATGTTCAGTGCATCCAAGATGTGTTTCATGTCCAACACTAATAGCACATACATCTCATCCAACACACCCAATACGTCCTACAACTCCACGTTCATATACGCCTGACAAAATGTACACGCATAAAACATCTTACATTACTTTCAAAAATTTAGCTGATCAAGAAGAAAAATAGATAGCAGCTTGTCTGTATAGTTGGCTTGGGTTTTTCTCATCTTCCTTTTGATTGTAGTCCATAGTGTAGATTCTCTAAAGGGTTCAGGTCAGGTGAGTTGGCTGGCCAATCAAGCACAGTAATATCACAAAGTAGTAGTTTTGGCATTTTAGCAAATATGACCTTCTGTAAAAACTGTAGAGCTGTAGATGACACTGTGTTATCTCTGTTTTTTTCCCACTGTCTGGTCCAGACCCGTCTTTTCCTCCTGTGCCCGCGATCCAGGCCTCAGCATCTTCAGTGGCTGTGGGTGTGAACCTGCAAGTCTCCTGCACCGTGGTGGGAGAACAGGACGTGACCGTGGACTTTACCTGGGAGTATCCTGGACAGAAGGTCAGTCCATGCCATTACAAGTCACACAGATAATGTGCTTGAGTTGTTAGCAGGTGTGGATGAAATGTCTGTGTGTGTTTGTGTGTGTGTGTGTGTGTGTGTGTTTAGAACGATCGGCCGCTCTACACGCACGAGACCGCCCAGACGGTGCAGGTGGACGGACGCAGCCGGCAGCGCTCGCAGTCAGTCCTGCAGGTGGATGAAGTGAGGGAGGTGGACGAGGGAACCTACACCTGCACTGCTCAGAACCTGCAGGGCTCGCGCTCCGTCTCCACCAACGTCACCGTGCAGAAGAAACGCGACATCGCGAGACCACACACAACCTGAGGGCTGTGCAAGCATCACAACCGATCAGTCATCATTCACAGGACACGAGATCGGCCACGTTAGGTGTCCGAATTCCTCATGAGCTAATGATCATCGATTATCCAAACCAAAATGTTCCGTATCTCTAAAGCAAAAGGTACGACAGAAGGGTTTCAGAGAAACTGAAACCCGCAACTCAATCTAAAATCAGCTTTTTTTTTGGCACTTCCCTATTTACAGAGGCTGAAGGATAACACGTGATTCCTCTGAGACACACGTGAAGCCTAACCAATCTCTAACCCATGCCGCTCATAAGACAGGGGGATTAATCAGGTGCAGTCTGTTCTTTTCCATACTGTACATAAAACTCACTGACGCTCATGATTTTATTATAATTGTCACTTTGATTGGCAAGGGGCGTAGAGTATGCCCCGCCTACTTTGAGAACATGGCCATTTTTTTCTCTTTTAGGAATCATGATCCTTAACATTTTCTTTATAAGCTCTGTATATAAATTAAAGGCTCGTCCTAATAAAAATGAGTTCAGGATGGAGAACTACGTTGTTACAAAAACAAACAAACAAACAAGTAACAAGGCAGAAATCAATTGTTTATCCAAGGCAGAGAGAGTATTCTATATGTTTTATTAGTTATATTTTGTGCTTAGCCTTTGGCACTGATGATTTATTGATTATTTTTGTGCTTTTATGTTGTTCTATATTCTGGATATTAAGCTGTTACTGTGTTTAAGCAGCGTATCAGACCTGTACTGACTCCTGCTTCACACGAGCATCATGATCAGCTGCTTTACTTATGCTAAATAAACTTAATGCAAAAAAAATAATAAAGGAAACGCCCTCTCTCCCCTTATAGTTAAATGATTTGTGTGTGGTTGTGGTATCTATGCTATCATCATGCCACTTTTATAACAGAATCTAGCGGTGCAGGATTATCATGTAATAAAGAATTAATAACTAAAATAAGAATATTTGGATCTCTGGCGGTAATATCCAGACACTGAGCATGATAACTGTATACACTCTGTACCAGTTTACCTTTCTGCATATTTCTGCATGTTAAGATTTCTATTATTTTAGCTTCCTAGAAGAATTATAGCTAAATGTATTTCTAAACAGAACACCAAAGGAGCATTAATTATAGGTGTGTATACTGTAGATAATTCTCTAAAGTCTGATTTCTACACTGTAAAACATTACTGCAGACGTTTATCCGAAATACACAATAATCTCCTTTGAACAGTTGATATTGAGATGTATATCTGCTACTTCTGCTCTGTAAAGCTTCATAACGGCTCTAATCTGAGGTGCTGGTTGTTAATTGGGGATTTCTGAGGCTGTAACTCTAAATGAACTTCTCCTCTGCAGTAGACGCAAGTTTTGGTCTTGCTTTCCTGGGAAGGTCTTCATGAGACAGTTTCATCCTGGAGCTTGATGGGTTTCACAAATGCACTTGACTCAATACTGATCTTGCAAGAACAGACCTCAGTGTTTTAAAATAACGACTGACTGTTGCTGCTAGTTAATTTCCTAATGCCATCCATATGTGTACTTTATAGTTTTTAAATATCCAGTATTGCTCAAGAATGTAGAAAATAAATTACTAAACAAAAAACATTAAACTAGAAGGTGTGTCTAAACTTTTGAGTGGTGATAAACACTATATATAGAAAGTAAGAGCTCAGGATGTGGACTGGTTTGTTTCTTATCGCACAAACCATTTAAATGGAATGTGGTTACAAAAAAACAAACCAAAATAGTGTACTATTTTTTAATGGTATATGATTGTTTTGGGTTTTTTTTTTTGACTGAAGATATTCTGTAGCCTGTCCCTTAATGCAAAAGCAATTGTAAAAATGTGCTAAATAAAATAAAAAACAGCTCAAGCATGTTTTTCCCCCTGTTTAAACTTTTTTTTATTATTATTATTGTTGTGTTAAATTTTTTCCCCCTATGCTATTACTTAGCTATGTGTAACTGTTTTCAACAGAAATGTTTAAAACTGTCAGTGTAGATTCCTGGTGTGGCCAGCAGGCGTCGCTCCTGTGTTATAATTCCTTCCACATGAAGTTTATTTCTTATATATTTTAGCACCAGACATTTTAACCAAGATCAATTAAATTAGTTTATGATTTTTATTTTTTACTGAATTTACATTTTGTAGCCTACCTTTATGAAAAAAAATAACCCTTTCATGTGCTATTAAAACAGGAAATAGGTAAAAATTGAAAAGGAAAGAGTAAACTTTCTATACAGAATACGTATACAGAATATTTATACTACTATTGCACATAGATATTTATAATTTATAATTTATTTATTTAAAAAAACTAATAATAAATGTGCAATTTGCAAACCTCATGATGAAGTGCATATTGTCGAGATGTGTATAAATGGCAAATAAAGTCTCTTGACTCTTGTATTTGTGTTCAGGAGATATTTTTAAATGTAATTTTTCAGGCGTCGCTGCTGTCTTTCAATTTAATCCACATGGAGTGGTTTGTTTCTTAAGTAATGTAGACTGAAAATATTTTTAACTACCTTTAATACAATGTACTGTATGACTGACGTAATGAAAAAAAAATCTAAACACATTTATATGTGCTATTAAATCACAAACGCAAACCAGAAGTCTTGCTTTACCTGGAATTAGGTAAAAATATAGGCATTTAATTTCAGGAAATACTGTACCTTAAAACATTATGTTAAATAAACATTTCTTATTTTTAACAGCAGGCGGCGCTGTTGCGGTATATGTGTATATTCTTTCTTATACTGTATAGTATAGATTGAAGATACTTTTAAATACCATTAATACAATGTATTAATACTAAACATTTTAAATAGGATAATTTAAATTATTTCTTATTTTATTATTATTAAAATCATAACATTACTGCAAGTACATATTTATATATCTTTTCAAGAGATGCTTTTAAAAGCAATTCTTTTTTACCACCAGTAGGCGTCGCTGCTGTGTTACACTTTCATCTAGGCTTTCTGTTCTCTGATTGGTTCGAATTCAGAGCGTTTGTAGTTGTCATGGAGACCTGAGCGACAGTTTCAGTGTCCATTCATCGCAGTTGTTTTGAATGTTCTAGCCAATCAGAGATGAAGGGGCGGGGTTTGAGCGCTGGCTGGGTGCTGAGTTTAAATGTCGGAGAGGGAACGAGCGCAGAGTGACGGTTACTGCGGAGCTGCTCGGGTGTTTAGAGCCGAACTGGATGGAATATTTCACTTTTTAGTTTAAACATTAAATCAGGAAGGAGGTAAAAATTTCAAGATTAAGATTATAGGTTCATCACAAGATCCTGGAATCGATAATGGTGAGTGGAGATTTTGTGTTTTTTTATTTATTCTTGTTTTCAGCTAGGGGTATTTTGTTTGTTTGTTTGTTTGTTTGTTTGTTTGTTTGTTTGTTTGTTTGAAATTATTTTGGTTATTGAAAATTAACACTTCTGGGTTTATTTAATATTTCAACTTAAATTGATTTATATATTTAAAGCATTCTAGGATTTAATGCAACAGATTTGTAATTGATCAATCATTAATTAATCAACCAATTAACCAATTAATACCATGTTTAACATAATTCAGTTTCTATAAATATTTTCTTACTTTCATAATTTCATAACAGCTGAACATCACAATACACAACTCTCCTTTTAGTGTTTTAGTTTTTTATTTTTTAATCAAATATCAAATTAACATGTTTTAGAGTGGATTATTCTCTTTATTAAGTCCGGCAGAGCAGAACATCTAATGATGGAAAGAGTGGAGTGAAGAAACACAGGGTGGTATGAAGCAGTAGGAAGCAAAACGTAAGGCTGGGGCTGATTTCTTTCTAGCCCAGACTATGGATTCACACAGCCAATCAGTTTATCACATAAAGAGATTTGGTTAAAGTTTTATAGTAAAGGTGAGCTATAGTTGTGAGCGTAATGAACGAGACCAAGGTGGGTCATTCCCACAATCATTCTGTTTTTTGTTTTTTTTTAAATGTCTTCGGTTGAGAACATAGAAGTTGTTAGAATTAGGACGCACCATTTGATCTGATCTGAAGCAGGAATTACACGAAAGCACAGATGACTGGAATGTAGCTTTGGTGTTGTTTGTTTGGTGGTGAGAGGGGGCTAACACTTTTCATGTTTAATGTACAGTAAGGAGGAAACTTTAATAGAGCATTTTTTCAGGAGATACAGTATATCCATTGTTTCTGTGGCAGTTACTTAAGGGGTCGGGTTGCCAGCTTTACGATCGATTGCCATTCATACACTACAGGCAATTTGGGAATGTCAATTAGCCTAAACTCCATTTACACACAGTCCTGAGGTGGGAATCAAACCCTGGAGGTGCATGGCGACAGTGCTAACCAACCATCACCAGTTTTTCTAGTCAGTTTCCAAAAGCCTGCATGATGTATTTTTTTCCTTTTTACAGCGATATTTATTTCCTGATCTAAAACTCATACATTTTTGGTAATATTTAAAGAAAAATAGGTGGAAAGCAATTTGAAAATTAAAAGTAAAATTAAAAGTAAATTAAAAGTAAAATAAAAGCTTATGCATGTTTGTGTTTGTTTGTCTGCTCTGATTATAAAGGTGGTTTTAAGGTTTAAGGCAGCTGTCTCTCGGGCATACCATAGTTATTTAGCGATTCGTCTCTGGATCAGACTGATCATGTAGCAGATGATGCTCTATAAACTTCATGGAACTGATCCATAAATATGTAACGATGCATACATAAATGCATTGTGATTGATTTCAGTGTAAAAAAAAAAAATAATAATAATAATGAGTTCATATTTTGTGAATTTCACGATTCTCGTACTATGTTCTCATACTAAAGTGTCCATTAAACTAACAAAATATATAAGATACTACTGCAATCTCAAGATCACTAAACTTATTAAGAAAGGCAGAATCTTCACAATATAATTATGATCATCATCCCTCGTTTAGTCGTGTCCGACTCTCAGCTACTTCATAGGTTACATGAAGGTTAAGCGTTGTCTGGTGATCTTAGCTTCGAGCGACGTATATGGTTTGATTAGATTTACAACTTCCACGTCCAGGGAACTCACAGCAGCCTTCTTCAAAAACAGAGTACAAATACATCAGCCATATTCACTGTCCAGCTTACAGAACCGCATGTGACGGAGGGAAGCACGATGGCCTGGACGACTCTGCGCTTTGTGGCGAGGCTGATATAATTATATGGATTTAAAAAGACAAATCTTCTTGACAGTTTTTTGGATTGTTTATACAATTTGTTAGGGTTGGGAAAATTTTTTATTTAGTTATGTATCGTGATTCCTTTGTGTGGTAATTTGTGTATCGACTTCAGAATCAATTTTTTTTTTTTTATCAAATTTTTTGAGGTATCGTGACAATATCGTATCGGCTAGTCCCTGGTGATTCCCATCCCTACAATATGTGTTATTAATATAAAGAAATCTATGTGAAACTGGTTCCTTTAGTCATTATAACATTGTGTGATTTGAAGGAGTCATAATAATTAGAACATTAAATAAGTTAAGTATAAACATGATATTTTTTAAACCATCTAATGTTGCTCATAGACTTTTAGTAGTAGATCCTTTTTTTTTTACCTGTGCCACGAGTCTGGAGTTTACACTGTTCAATCTCCCAACCTACACATTTCTATATTGTTAGTTATTTAATCTTAGCCTCATCATGTTACATCATATTGTTTTAATTTCTGTTGAATGTAAAGAAGCCGAAGAGGTTTTAATAGCTGGATAAGCAAGGCACTTTACAAATCCCTTAATTAGTTCGATAAAAAAGGTGCCGCTGGTTGTGCTTGTTATCAACGCTGGTGGTCATCCCCTCCACCACACACACACACACCACTTCACTAGTTCGCTGGAGTTTATTTGCTTGTTGTTGTTGGAGATCAGTGGCGTTCGCCTCGCTGCCTTCAATGCACAGAAATGCAGGACAAAAGGGACTGGCGAAGTGTTGAAGTGTTTTCCTCCTACCGCTCGGTAGCCTTGGAGACCAGAGGCCACTTCATGACCTTTGTCGCTCACGGCTAGGGGGAGCCACTTCAAATGATCCAGAGGTCTCATGCTTTTTAATTAAGGCGTCAATGTTAAAGGAAAAAAAAGAATGTTTAATTAAGAAAGGAATGAAAGTGTTAAAGAGCTTGTTAATGTGAAAAGCCACATGATTACTCTCCAAGCTATGTTTGAATGCATTTACTTGACGTTATCTCAGAATTTAAACCACAGTAAAACCACAATACATATATTATGACGTAGTAATGATTCAGTCATAGAGACAAGAATGGCAGAATCCTTATAATACACACCTAATAATAAGCAATAATCTTATAATCTAATAGTTTCTAAAAATATTATTTTAAGAAGTTTATTTTGTGAGGAGACATTTGTCCAGTGTCAGCGCCTTGTAACAGTCAGGAAGTCTTTATGATAGGAGTTTACGCTTTCAAGGTTCTTTAATAACATGACAAGCTACATTATTTTGTCGAGTAAAGGACAAAAAGACAGGCTGGTGAGGGTTTAGACTGTTTACAGCTGCTGTAATGTAAGTGGGAACAGAAACAAACATGTCATGTGGATGTTGTGCAACATTTAAACAGTTAAAAACTGAAACGTATTGTTCTTTACTGTGATAAAAAAAAATTAGGCCTGACTGTTAGAAAATTGCTGTGATACAAGAAAAACACACACACACATTAGGGATTTGATTGGTCTAGTGCTTCTCTCAATGTTGATTTTTTTTTCTCCTACAGCACATCCTGGCATAATTGGTTAATAAAATGTGATGAGGAATTAATCAGTCAAAGCAGTGCTAGGTTTCAGTGATGTGGTAATGAAACTTATGAAAGTGTAATTGTTTAGAGTGAGATGGAATGAAAGTCATAACTTAGTAATACGGAATTAGTCATAGAAGGTATATTGTACAGAATCCCATGCTGACCTCAGGATTTGAACAAAAACCTTGCCTTATTACTCAGTCTTTATCGAAGACTGAATTTATGCACTAACATGAAGAGATGTGTTTGTTTAAAAATGGTACTGACGTTCATGACTGTTGCTTGTGAAGATAGATAGGTCTTCTTTAGACTTTGTGGCAGCTCCCAGCGCTTTATCTTCGTCACCTTGGGATAAACTGGAACAATTAGATGAAGACTGGGATGGTTAGCTGTTAGCGGTTAGCGGAGATCAGGCCCTCGGCTGTGAGAGGCTACAGCATCACCCAGGGATCGAACCAGCGATCTCCGGATGATAGGGAGAGAACTTTAACACTGCGCCATTCGGGGGACGGTGATTTGTTTATTCTGATCTTGTGACTCTTGGATACATGTTCATCAGAAACCTGGATAAACAAATAGATAGAATAGGTAGAGGCCTTCACTGGATAATTACTGCAGTGATAAGTATAATGAATAATATATATACACTACCACTGAAAAGTTTCGGATCACTTTCCAACTCCAAGGTTGTTCCTGATTTCTATTTCTTTCTACACTTTAAAGCAAGGCAAAAGGCGACCGAAATATGCAATTATCTCCCTTGAACAATTCATGTTGAGATGTTGGTCTGATGAGTCCAGATTGACGCTTCTCCATAGTAATGGGTGCATGAGGATAAAAAGAGTGGTGGATGAAGTGCTGCACCAATCATGCATAATGCCTACTGTAAAAGCCAGTATTATGATCTAGGGTTGCTTCTGTTGGTCATGTCCAGGTTCAGCAATGCTATGTGGCAGTAAAATGAGGTGGATTTTGTCTTCCCTGGTGGGACGGCGTATTCCAAGATGATGCTTCCATGATTCGTTGGGCTTAGATTGTGAAAGTTGTTCATGGATCATGAGAAATTATTTTTATACATGGATTCGCCACTTAACCCTATTGAAATTTTTTGGGATGTGCTGGAGAAGAGTTCACGCAGTGTTCCGACTCTCCCATCATCAGTACAAAATCTTGGACAGAATTTAATGTGAGTCTTGATTATGCCACGGCAAATGTTTGGTCGAACGAAATATTTGATTTTTTTGGCTGGTTAGTGTATATACTGATCACAGATGCCCATGACTGACTTGTGTATGATTAATATGGGAGTGTAAGCATGACCCCCACCTACCCAAAAAATGGCGAGCCAAGCTGCTTTCCAGGCTCTTGGCTACGATTAGTTGTAGCACAACCCGGGAATCAAACTTGAGCACAACTCGAGTTGTACCATTTGTTCCATTGCGCTACTCAGGAGCCTAATTATTTACCTTTTCACTCAAAATGTAACAGTTTATGTCTCTCGTTTACTTATTCATTGATGTTAGATATATCCTAATCTATCCAGTCCTATCTCACAATGCCAATGAAAGCACTGTTATTTATTATTTTACATAAATGTAAGAGGTTACTTTGAAGCAAATTCCTGAGCTGATGTTTGTTCCCAGTCTCTGGTGAGTGTTTTCATCAGTGTCATGAGTGCACATTCTGAGTACTGACTAAGTGTGTGTAGGGAATGTATGGGATTGATATAAGTGGGAAGGCAGGATGTGTGTAGGAGGCGACAGACGAAGAAAAATTTTGCTGGATATGTTGAAGGACAGAAACATAAACACACTGTGCAGCAACAATAAAGATCTGAAGAAAGAAAAGGTAATGATCAGTGAGACCGTAGAATAACTTCCTGAAGTGTCATTTTTATTACACACCTGCACACCTCTCAGATGTCAAGGTACCCAAAATAATGGTAGTTTTCATTATTTCTGGCATTAACTGTACGCTTCCCTCACTTTTGGGTATCCAAACGTCCATATAGCTTACCTTGTTGGTAACCAAGCAACAAGGAAATCTTGTTGTATTTTAGAGTATGTTTATTTCAGAATTGCCAGATCTGTGTGATAAATCCAACCCAGTTCCAAAAAATCTCAAATTAAATCCTTTCAAACTCTGTATGAAGCTACAATCTTTAAATAGACAGTAACATTTAAAAGGTAACACTATATGAAGTTTATGTATATGAAGTTTCTAAAATGGTCTTGTATTATGGCTTATAATGCTCAGTCGTAACATTAAAACCATTGACCATTGACTTGAATAGAAACACACAAGTTACAGTATAGTCATAGTTATAATCATTCTTTCCATTTTGTGGACGATCAGGTGTTTGTATGCGTCACTTTCCTGGAGAAGGCACAGCACCAGAATGCACTCTGGGAAGAAATCAAACCGGAGGCAGTTTGATGCTCTAGACGATGGGAAACCCTGAGTCCTGGCATTCCTGTTGATGTTTCCTTCCTAAACATTGCTGTAGGCCAAGCACACCCCTTCATGTAACAAGAGTATTTATTAATAGCAGGAGCATCTTTCACACTACCACACTGCAAAACTTGTTCAAGAATGGTTTAAGGAGCATGAAAAAGATTCTCAATCTGAACATGCTTCTACAGTATGGGATGTGCTGGACGAACAAGTCCGATCCATTAAGGCCAAAACGCGCAACTTAAAACATCTGTTATTGACGGCTTGGTGCCAGGTCTTGTGGAGTCCATGCCTTGACAGGTCACAAAGGGGACGTACTGTGCCAAATATCACACGTTAAGTACTGATCTGTGAATTTGAGAAATACACATTCACTGAAACGTAACAGAAAAACATATGATCTTAAAAGTAGTCTTAATATGCATTCACTGTCGTTATAATGTGTTGTTTCATAAGGTTTCCTTTGTTCTGAATATTTCACTAAACACCCAGTGAAACAGATGCTGTGGGATTTTTATTATTATTTTCTCAGAGTAAGGATACTGTTCATCGATAGTGTGGGTGTTTGTTTGTTTTTTTTCCTTCCTCTGTAATATCCAAGGTTGTGTTGGTGGTTTTTCATTTAGATCACAGAAACCGAGCTTTACATTATTTAATCAGCTCCTGTGTTAAAACCCTGTTAGCTGATGCATGAAGTGAGGAGAAAACTTAAAATCGGATTTGATTCGCTAATATTTTGTTTTCATACTGTACCACATGTCAGAGAGTAGGATGTTAGCTAGCAAGCTAACCTAACTTTGTGGAGTATTTTTTGTTGTGCAAGTGGACACACGTGTCACACAGTCGATACACACGTCAAAGTTATGAGCAAAGTTAAGTGTGTAGTAAAAAAAAGATTTCATGAAAGGATTTAATTCAGTAATGTTTTGTGTCTTTCATGCAGTTAGCAAGATATCAGGTAACAACTAGCAAATAGCTAGCATGCAGCTAAAGGAGTTTAAAGGAAGAAAGAAATATCTTCACAACAATGTTCCAATGCTCTTCGTTCTACAAGTGTGAGGTGGTTGATACATGAGCCAGGCTACAATTAAAAAATGTACAAACTCATATACTGGATTACATCACTTCCTGGTTCGCCTTCAGAGTTTGTGGACCTGCTTTAGCTAGCTACTTTATTGAGTCATTATTTTTACCTTATCTTTTTTTTTAAAGATATTAATATTTTTCACTTTTTGTATGTGTGTGTTTAACTTATGTTTAAGATACCTTCATTTTAATTTATCATCTAAACTATTAAAAGTTTATTAGGTAATGAATGACCCTGTAGGTAATATTAATACACATTTAAGTAGATAAATTTATGAATATTAATAAATAAGATTGTTTCTTAGAGTAGAGAGATAGTATGCTAAATACTGGAACATGGCAACCCAGTCTTAACAAATTTCAGCATCTAATAAATCCTCAGTTTTAAAGGGCACCTATTATGCAAGAATCACTTTTTGCCCATTTTTAGACATTCAGATAGACATGAGGGAAAAAAAATAATACCTGCATTTTTATTATTTTTTTCCATTGTTGATTTGCCAGGATTTAAACAAACCAATTAGATGTGACCTCATATACCGTAAAAAATTAACTGACACTTTAGCGGAGCCCTGAGATCTGAGTTAACTTGGTAAAGACATAGTACAAGACATAGATGTTCATATCAAACCGAAACTTGTGATGTAATTTCTCTGGACTTCAAGCACAGTACGGTGATGAGACTCTTAGCCGCAGTAAAACGTTTAAACAGGGCCGACATTTTAAAGAGGGCCAGAAGGCTGTGAATGATGATTCTGGACGAGGTGGCTCTGAGCCCACTGCAGTCGTTCATGTGTATGTCTAGGGAGCGGAACGTCTGATCCTTGAAAACTGACAGATAACTCGTCACCGGCTTAAGCAAGAGACACATCTGTCTGTGAAAACTGTACACACAATCATTCAACAACTCCGCTTACACATTACAGGAACTCAGGCGGTAGTTATTGCCATGTCCTGACCTCACACCAAGATATTTTCACAAGTTTGAGACATTAAAGGAGTTTTAGGGAGGCCAGCGTTTTAGACGAGAAGCGGGCAGGCCGATCATGTGAAGAAAACTTTCTACCTTTATGGTATCCAAGCACTAGTGAAGCGCTGGGATACGTGCATAAGTGTAGCCGGGGGTTATATAGAGAAATAAAGTGGGTTCTGTTATTCTGCGCAATCAAAAGTCCTGGTTTGACTTGAACACCCCTTGTAAAATTTGGGACCATTAAGGAAGAAGGAATATACTTTAGCTAAGGTGTTTTTGCTTCACTTGACACTCCAGATACTCCTCCAGGATGTGAGGAAAGTTGACAAGGCTGTGTTTAAAAGGGTGTGTTGACATGGGTGTGATAAAAAAAAAACGAAAATCCTTGGTGACTTGTCGGTTTCTCATATATAGCATCATCATGCAGCATACATTTTCTCACAGAAGCATTTCCTCACCGATGAATAAATTCATCATATAAATACTACGTGAGCAGGAGTGTCAGCAGGAAGAAGTATCGCGTGTTTAGTTCATGCCCTCAGGGATTTAATACACGCACCTTTCTGGACTTGATGACATTCCTCTGTGCTACATCACTATGTGTACTTAACTAGTGTGATAATTAGTTCTAGGCCAAGGCCAATACTAAGATATGTTACCAGCTCTGGGAAACGTGTTGTGTCTTATTAGATATAATTAAGAAAATAGCACCCCTGTGCTTCAAGTATCAGCTGATATACAACACCGATCCAATACCGATCCTCTTAGTCACAGAGTGACTCTCTGTAACCCTCTAGCAACTTATGTCTAACATCAGAGGCGTGATTGATGTTGAGCTGTGTCCTGTGTTGACTGACAAGACTGTAAGCGCTTGCATGTGAACACAACATGCTCTTGGCATGAAATCACTGAATGAGATGATGTCTCCAAGTGCTACCTATATTGTAAAATGGCAGCATTGTTAATAAAACTAATACCAACAATGTATGTATGTATACATGGATAAAATACAATATACATGTATATACAATAAAAAAATTATATTTAATATATGATATATAGTAATATATATATATTTTTTGTATAATTATAATTAGTACAATTGTATAAAATTATAATTGAGAAAAGACAGGAGGCAGAGTTGGAGGTAGCAGAGCTGAAGATGTTGAGGTTCTAATTGGGAGTGACAAGGATGGATAGGATCAAGAATGAGTTCATCAGAGGGACAATTAATGTTAGATGTTTTGGAGATAAAGTCAGAGAGGCCAGATTGAGGTGGTTTGGACATGTTCAGAGGAGAGATGGTGAATATATCGGTAGAAGGATGCTGAGGTTTGAACTGCCAAAACTGGAGATTTATGGATGCAGTGAGAGAGGACATGAAGTTAGTTGGTGTGAGAGAGGAGGATGCAGAGGATAGGGTTAGATGGAGGCAGATGATTTGCTGTGGCGACCCCTGAAAGGGAACAGCCGAAAGACAAAAAAGAAGGAGTATAAAATTATAATTGAATTGAAATTGGAATAAACACAAGTATTTTGTAGTAAAGTGATAATGGATAAACGACCCGATAATGGGTCCTTGAAGCGTTCGTAGTCTGATCTTTACTTCCAACCTAAAACTACTTCCCATTTACTGTTTGCCACAGTAAAAAAAAAAAAAACTCAGAACCATTGGTTTATTTACTCCAGTCATCCATAAGCTCTCATTAAAGATGAGATGCCAATGGCCAATGCCAATGGTTAAGGAATTGGACTACGGTTCGGAAGGTCCCAGGTTCAAATCCTGTCAAGGCTGGCAAATGCCTAAATGAAAATCTATGAAGAACATCGCTTGGAAGGAAGAACTGGAGTGTGTTAATGTATCTGTTGAATGTATGTATGCCTAAACCAGGCACCCAATTTACACACTGATTAGTGCGGTACTTAATTTGTTCTTCAATTATTTAGCTTTAAAATCTACACTATATGGCCAAAATTATAGCATTGGAAACATGAAAAACACCCATACTGTAGTGCTGGGCGATATGATGATATATATCATGGGGACGATAGAAAAGTGTCTATCGTCCTAGTTCTCTTCTATCGTTTCTAACCTAATTTTATCAATTACTAAAGAAAATATTGCATTAAATTGGCTATGACAAATGTATGATAATGTCTTGTCGCTATGCAATGCATACTCTACCCTTTATATAAGTGATAATCAAGAGTAAAAATGAAATTTTTCGAAAAAGAAACTCCGTCTTATGGATTTGCGACATAACTCTTTAAGTTGTTGCGACATACTTTACGACATGCTTTACGCTAGTTAACTCATGAGTGGATAAAGATGGAGACGCAAGAGGTTGAAGATGAATGCCTGGAGTCGCAACAAACTAAACCTGCTATGCAGGCAGCAGCCCAATAAGTACTTTTACCGAAACGTGGGGGTACGTCAGTGATTTGGTTGCATTTTGGCTTCAAGAGCTCTGACACGGAGCAGAAGACAGTCATGTGCAAACTCTGCCAAAAGACTGTTGCCGCGCCCGACGCTAACACAACAAACCTCTTTTACCACTTGAAGAAGGTCCACGAAAAAGAATACGGGAGAATCGAAGAAATGCGACGTAAAGAAAGTTGTGAAACAGCCCGGGCAAGTGGCGAGAAAAAAGATAGCCAGCCTAAATTTAAAGATTCTTTCATAAAAAGCACACCGTATGAAAAAACGTCCCAGCGCCATAAAAAAGTCACATGTGCCATCTTGCATTACATTTGTAAAGGCATGACCCCCGTGTATGTAGTTGAGAAGGATAGCTTCCGAGACCTCGTCAAAGTCCTTGACCCTTGATGGGTGATATACCGTGATATGTCTCGTTATCGTAATATAAAATAATTCATATCGTGATATATGATTTTTCCATATCGCCCAGCACTACCATACTGTATGTGGTGGTTTTCCAAACTGTTCCCCCAACATTGGAATCACACAGTTATATTGATGCTCCATGAAGACATGGTGTGTTAAGGATGGATTGAAAGACTTTGAGTGTGCAGAGCCTTCGTGTTTTATACCCTTACTTAATGGATCAAAGAAATCATTCTATTGGCCACACCCACACTTGAAAAGAGTATTTTTTTTCCATTAGGCTTTTTCTCTTCCTCTGGGATTCCCAATCAAATCATTCAAGCCAGAAGTTTTTGGTGCAGGGTATAAGCCAAATTCTCTTCATGTCTTCAGGCTTGGGACTGGCACTGAGGATGCCTTGCATTGGCATAGGGTTCAGGGCCTTGCCCAAGGCCCCAACAATGGTGGTGGTGGTGGAGCTGGAGCTCTGCTACCTCCCTGCTCTCTTATATCACATAAATGAGGATGTGTTCCCTCTTGAGTCTGGCTCCTCTCAAGGTTTCTTCATTTCATTAGGAACAAACTTATCATTATAATTTATACATAATTCCTTATACTTTTTTTAAACTCATTTCCATAGATTTTTTATTCTATTAAGCTGCTTTGCGACAATGACCATTGTTAAAAGTGGTAAATAAATCAAATTTCATTGACTTGGGGTTTGAACCCATGGCGCTCCAATTAGCAACCCGTAGCCTCAACTGCTTGAACCAGCACCACTTCACCCACAATAAGAGTTGCTCATTTTTTGTTGCTTCAAAAGCAGAAGTTTCCCAATGGTACAGTTAAAGTTGCCTTATTATAGACCTTAAGTTAGACTTTTACTGTTCTGCACAACCTGAACTCTAAGTCTGGCCTGGATTTTGATCATCCAGATCGCAAGGAGCCACACTTAATAGCCGAGACGAAGGTCTCTTCTGTAAAAGATTAGGATTACATGGATTTGTCTCCCAGGACATCACAAATAAACACAATGACACACACTGGTACTACATTTAGATAATCTCATCTGTTGAGACAAACATCTGACACTGGAATTAAAGACTCAGAGGATAAGCCTGGCATTTTGATCATGAACCTTTGATCATTCAACACGTATACTTAGCATTCAGTTTCTAAAATTACAAGATATTCAGCGAGATATTGTTCCATGTGTGGTCTCGCAATAGTCAGGTGACGCAGGAATGTATACTCTGGAAAGCGAGCCATTCTTTGTTCCAATCTCAGCTATCATAAAAAACATGCATATTCCCAAAATAGATTGACTACCATTGTTTGGGGAGAGGCGGCACGGTGGTGTAGTGGTTAGCACTGTCGCCTTGCACCTCCAGGCCTCCAAACCTCCTTTTCTCCCACCGTCCAAAGATATGCAGATTTAGCTAATTGGCGTTCCCAAATTGCCTGTAGTGTGTGAGTGTGTGTGTGTGTGTGTGTGCCCCGCGATGGATTGGCACCCTGTCCAGGGTGTACCCCGCCTTGTGCCATAAGTCTCCTGGGGTAGGCTAAAGCGGTATAGACAATGAGTGAGTGGGTGAGTGAGTGTTTGGGGAGAGACCTGCTGTAACGGCTGTTTGTTTCAGAGACTATTGTTCATTGAAAAAGGTAAAATAGGCCCAGTTGTAGTTTAACCTTCCTATATAAACCTGGAGTCGGGTGACATTTTCGTAACCTTGACTGTTGTTTATCTCCTCAAGTCTTGAAAGTCTTACTTGCAAATACGACTTTGATATCTTTTATCCAGGGTCGTTCCTGCATCACATAATCTTCTTTGTGGCCAAACACGTTGTAATTCTGCACCCGCACAGCAACAAGTGTGTTTTTATGGCTTCAGACAAAGCCCATATTATTACTCAGGGATTTCTCTCTCAGAGCAGATTTGCAGAGCACATCTTGAGGTTAAAAGGCGAACTTCAGCCCTTAAAAGCTGCTTTATATAGCCTAATAAATGGCCGCTTTTCAGTGGTCAACACCACAGCAGTATGAGTCACTATCTCTAATGTGCTGCTGACTAAAGAGTCATCAAAGTCCCTGACTGACTGACCGACTGACATACTCTGTTGTTGATCTGAACGTTACGAGAATTTCATAAAACTTTGCCATTTTGGGGAAATTTTTAATTAAATGCTTTATTTTCCATAAGTGCAGTAACTCCAAATTTACTTTATTAATATTTCAATACTACAGAATAAACCTAAACTAAACCATGTGCTTTGGAGAAGCCACATTTCCATAATTAGTTAATCAAAGATAAGTAGTTATTAACGCTAGCTAGCTAAGGTATATCTTTATATTGTCCTATAAATGTTATAACAAATCAAATAGTACACAAATGGTAATAGTCAATATAGGTTAATAGGGGTGACGCTAGTCTGTTGATTTGAATTTTAATGTACTACTGGAAAGAAGCGTACTAGCTAAAAGTACTAGCGTTTTTTTATGTACTAATATCATTACGAGTTCTACTGATAATCTAGGATTTATAAGTATTGTGTACACAGAAATATACTAGTTTATACATACTATAATTTCTATATACTAGCATTTATTTATGTTTTGGATATAATTAGTTTATTTGTGATATTCTGGTATTTATCAGTATACTGTACATGGATAAAATGTTTACTTTTGATACACTACAATTTATAGGTTTACTTCTACTGGTATGTTGAAGGTATACTTGAGGGAGACATATACTAATTTATTTTTAATACTACTCTACTTTTAATAAACTATAATTTGTAAGTGTAGTTGGACAGAATTACTACTTTCAATATACTAGAATTCATAAATATATTTGAGAGAAATGTGTATATTCAGATATACTGTAAGTATAGTAATATTGTATTTTTAAGTCTATTTGGTGAGAAATATAGTACTAGTTTTTGTTTGATGTATTAGCATTTCTAAGATTAAGGATAAAACTGTACTAGTTCACTTTTAATATACTGGCATTCCTACAGTATGTGTACTTTGAGAGAAAGATGCTTTATAATATCATAATATATATACCATTTTAAATTATATCAAAAGTAGGATATCTGGGATAAAACTGTGCTGGTTTACGTTTAATCTACCTGCATTGCTAAGTATGCTTGGAGACAAGTATATTAGATTACTTTGAGTATACTACATTAGTATTAAAAATTCTTTGCATATTTAGAGATAAGTTTACTAATATTTATAAATGTATTTGGTAAGAAATATATTAGTTTACTAATGATATACTGGCACCTATAAGATTAGGATAAAATGTTCTATATAGTTTACTTTTGATATATTAGCATTCTTAAGTATACCTGGAGAAAAGTATACTATTTTACTTTCCATATAATGGAATTTGTAAGTATACTTGGAGAGACGTATACTAGTTTGCTTTTAAAATACTAGAATTTGTGAAAAGTATACTAGATTACTTTTGATATATTATTATTAATTAATATACTTTTGATATATACAGTATGCATTTCTGTGTATGTAGATAAAAGAATAATAGTTAACTTTTTATATACTTTTAATATTTGTGTATATTTAGGTAAAGGTATAGTTGTATAATTTCGATATGCTAGTATTTATGAATATACTGTATTCTATGAGAAATATAGTAATTAAAGAGATAACATAAAATAAGAAAAATCTTTATTTATCTCGAGGGGCTCCTGACCATTAGCTTATGCAACTGACTCCTGAGTATACCAAATACCCAGATCTTCTTGTATTACCATATGTCTTAAAGTAATACAAGAAGACCTGGAAATTTGGTACACAAATGACCTAGATTAGTTTAGCATGATAAACGTGCTCATGAAATATTTTCATGAATATTTTGATTCTGACATAGACAAATTTGTATATCACGTTTGTTCACAGCAGACAATTTAAACTTGACCAGAAGCCAATAATAAAATTTATTTCCTGTTTCCTCATACTTGGCTTGATGTTGTACCATAAATCACTGTCACAGCAGCAAGATTGGACCAGCCTCTTCTTATCACAGAGTTCTTTCATTTCAAATTCCAGGTCTGCATTATTTCTAAGGAACTCTTGGTGTTTTTTTTTTTTTTAAGTAGTTTCCTGAAGAGTATTGCATTTCTAAGTGTCAATCCAGCTCTTGCTTTGACGACACGAGTCTGGCCCTGGGACTTACATAGTTTTTTTCAGTCAGGAGCGTACGATGGAGCAGGTTCAGACTCGTCTGACCCACCGCACGCTCGCACTATTTCTTTCTTTCCTTTTTTTCCCTTTTCATTGTTCCTGTCCGTTCACTCCCTCAGGTTTTCCTGTGTTCTGAATGTTCAAATGAAAAGGTTAAAGACATTTGGTTCAATCTAGATGAGTCATTATGTGGTTGAATAGGTGTGAAATTGAGCTAATGTAAACACTTTTGTTGGTGGAAGAATCTTTTTTTAGCACTCAATGCATAATGTTTGTTATTGTCAGGAAACACTTTCGAAGCAAACATGTAAGTTGAAGGTCAACTCAATTGTATCATAAGTTCCTTAACCCTCGAGTAAAGCATAAAGAAGCCAAATAGCGAAGGAATAATGTATGAACACTATTACATTTCCCTCTTTCCTTAATCTTAGGACAGAGTTATACTTGGTTATGCAGATTCGGAAGCTAGTTTTGTACATCCGGAGTGATTTTTCACACCAGATTAAACGGTGAGGACCTAAAGGCACCTCTATGGTGATCCAGGTCCTGGTGGAGTACTCTATGTTTCAGGCTGAAAAAAGTGTGTTTCATGTGTTGTTTCTAGATTTGATAATGTGGTGCTAAAATAGATGGAATATACAGATGAAATTTCAGACTACACAACAGTGGATAGTATACCGTTCGAGCCATAATTATTGACACCCTTTCTAAGAGTTTCCCTGTCAAACAATAGGAGAGACTATCTTTGCTCTCACAAACACATTAAACAAATGATTTTGTCCTCTCAAAATATATGTGCATATGTAAATATATGTGTGACACCTAAAGAAAATATTTAAAATAAAGGTAATTAAACTTTCATTTATTATTCATTTCATTTTGCTTAATTATATTGTTTCCATTGGGTTTCAGTCCTCAGTAGTTATAACCAGGTGAACAAATATGATGTTACACGTATGAAAAATTTCTTTGTTGTCCATTATCATGGGGAAAAAAACAAAAAACATTGTTATTGACCTGCACAAACCTGTAATACCCAAGGTGGGATAAGTACACAAAGGGAATGTACAAGTACTTTACAAATTTATTACTCAAAGTAAGCTAATTTTTTGGGCATCTGTCTGACTTAATTACTGAAAAACTGTACTTAAAGTATTTTAAACACAGTCATAGTTGATGCTATTGATAACATGAATGTGCAAGTAGAAGAGTCGATAGCAGCAAGATTTGACATTAAATGGCGGATAGCATTGATAGACTCAATTATTACTATGCTAGCTAGTTAATATAATTGTTATACTGCATAATCTAAATAGTCTAAACAATTTAATATGGGCATACTGCAAGCAGTCAGCATACAATACAGTTAAAGAACAAGACAAAACATTATAATTATAGGTGTATTATAAAAAGAATGACATTGTTAGCGGTGTGAAACAAAAACCAACTGTGTAAAAATTTAATCTTTAAATCTGATCTTACCTTTACAAGTGCACGTATTTAAGAGGCTTGAAAAAAGAAACCAGAAGAATCCGCAGCACAAAGTTTTTTTAGCAGATAACCATCAATGACTTTGGTGCGCTAACCAATCTGCACTTACAGTATAATGACCTGCCTGTCAACTTGGACTGCTTGGACTGGTGGAATTGTTTTGCTTCTGTTCTTTCCCCTTTTGTGGTGTAGCTCAGTCGTGATATGGTACGAGTGACGGTGTAAACACTTATGATAGATTAGAAAATAAATCCACTTTTTTCTGATCATCATCTGAAAAGTAGCGAGCCTCCTTTTATAATGTTGTAAGTAAAAGTACAGATTTTGATCATACTGTACAATGTAGTAAGTAGAAGTAAAAATTATCACAGGCAGAAAATACTCATGTAAAGTACAGATAAACCAAAAAAACTTATGTACAGTAATGAAGTACAGTAAGTCCCCTACATACGAACTTTCAAAGATATGAACAAGCATTCATGCATGTTCAATCGCAGCATACATTGTCACATGCAGGCAGCGTGCATCCCAGGATGTCGAGAGCGCTAAAAGCAGCGGCAATGAAGCTGGTACTACTAGAAGTGCCAAACAATAATGATCGAGACAAAAGTAAAAATAATTGAGGGAATGGAGCGAGGTGAAAAGATGGTAGACACTGCTCGTTCTTTTAACATAAATCATTCAAACTTCAGCATGATTCTAAAGAACACTGTATTTGTAATATACTGTGTATAGAAAATTGTGTCTATAGTATCCTTGTACCTAGACAATGACCGTTGAACTTATGAACAAATTGGACTTACAAACGAGCTCTCGGAACTGAACTCGTTTATATGTTGGGGACTTACTGTGTTTGTATTTCTTTATTTGCCAAGTTGACAAAATACACAAGCAATTACCCATAAGCACAATTAGGACTGTAAAAAAAAATGTTATATCTTTAAAACAGTTTAAACTTATGAGACTTATGAGTTAAAAAAAATTGCAGAGTTTAAGTTTATTCTTGTGGTTGTCAGGTTGAAAAATCAGCTATTAAACCCTATTTCCAAAACAGCACTCAATTTTAGTAAGCATTGCAAGAAGTTTTTTATGCTGGTGTTGTAAATCATTTTGAGGACATACATAATTAATGAATCACATGACCAGAGTGTACACATGGCAGTCACTGTGTGTAATGAAAGGCCTGGTTGGATAAGCAGGTCTAAAAGTGTTTGTCAGGACTTAGCCAGCACTAATTCCCACTGAGTGTTTGGTCCAATCTGATAATGCAGGCGACTGAAGGCATTCCAGGAGGTGTGAATGGCTCTTCAAGGCACTCCAAGTCTCACTTTTGCACAGAGACAAGAAGAACATAAGTCCACTCCATATTTATGAACTGGGGGCTCGCATTGTTATTTACTTTTCAGCATGTTTTTCAAATGGTATGATGCCCAAATAACTGCATCATCATAGCAAATGTTTTTTTTTTAATGCTGAAATTCACGACTGTACAAAAAAATCTTTTACATCAATACTGCTACTTCTACATTGCAAATCAGATGTGGACCATGAATCTCATTATTTATTCCTTTTTTTTAAATAAATATTTGTCCGAAAATATATTTTAAAATATAAAAAAAAAAATTGGGGGGGGGGGGGGAATTGGGAATTGGTGGGTCAGTGGTAGGTTTCTCACCTGCCATGTGGAAGACTTGGGTTCAATTCCCACCCAGCGCCCAAACCCCAACCACTGAATGCAGTGCCGTTCCCAAGCCTGGATAAAATGGGAAGGTTGCATCAGAAAGGAGATCCAGCATACAACCTATATGACAGGTTGCATGCAGATTGGATGGTCCTCTCTGACGACCCCTCTACTGGGGCAGCCGACAGACCTACAACATCCTAAAAAAACAAAGTCTGCTACATGAAAAAACATTACAAAGAAATAACTCATTCTGCAAAAAAGAGGCCATTTGACTGTAATTACAAATGACCAGCCAGGTTTATCTTTTACTAACTGATTTAAAGTCATTCCTAAAACTCAGCAGGCTGTGAACTTTCAATATTTTTATATGGAATAGTCATTTTAACTAGCAGATGAAGATTAGATTTTAAATTGCCCCGAACAGGGTTAGGGTCACAGCAAGTTCAAATTGTTTTTCAATAGCTTTCTTACTGTTAAGGCATACAAATTAGTTACAAGACATGTTGGCGGCAGTCGCATCCCAGTCAAGGCCACTGGCATGGAGTTCTCCTTGTTTCGACTCAGTGATTATATTCGGCTCTAAAAAAAAAAGCTCACTGTGTTGCAGTATTTCCCCCAGTGTACAGAATTGTGTGTTTATAGAAGTATGGAAATCCAATCAGACTCCAAGATTCTGGAGCTAGTGGCCAGAAAAGTGAACGAAATTATAGTATGATTTATGATGCTCTATCCACAAAGCAGAAAATCAGGAGCAAGAACTAGTGCGAGATCCTGATGGTACATCCCGTCGCAGCTTTCAGCTGTCACATTTCGTTGTACTTTGTGCATGGAAAGAATGTCCCACAAGAAAACAGGACTATCTTCCTGTTTCAAATAAAGTGTTTTTTACCAACATTGTGTCATTTGATACTGCAGATGAATAACCACGACTGAATGTAAGAGTATCACGGTTTTAAAAGTACAAGCACTGCAGCACAACAAGTCTTTACAAGAAGGCACAAAAGCTTCATAATAGTACCTTTTTCAAAGTAGTGGTCATTTTCAGTGCAGAATTATAAAGATTTGAAAAAGAAAAAAAAACCTGTATACACAAAACAAAAGCCTTGTGTCAAGTATATAATTCATTTAGAATCGCCGTCCTGTTGGTAATCCTGCATCCACGAACAAGGAGAACAGGTCCTGCCACACCGGCGCATATAATGGCATGCTTTGTAAACAAAAGGGCCAAGAAAGTTAGATAAGAGTAATCCGAGACGCTCGTCGGCACAGGGAAGGTTCTCAGAGAATTTTTTTCCAAGCCGAGGGGGACAGTAACTCTGCGAGATTAATGTGAGTGCAGAGCGTTTAGAGCACTAAAGCAGGAGCAGGTGTAAAGAAAGAGAGAGAGAGAGAGGAGCTGGATATAAAACAGTTTTTTTCAGGTAAGTCCCATATTTTATAATTTTTTTATTTTATTTTACATTTTAATCTCTCAAATACAAGCTTGCTGATTAAATCTAACATATTTTTCATAAAAAAAAAACATAATTAACAAACATAGAAGAAAAATAAGGTTGTATATTATCATGATGATTACCATTGATATGTTAGAATTTGGATATTATCATAATGGATGTTAGGTTTAGGGACATGTCATTTCCAATGTACAGTACAAGTCATACTGTATGTTGCTTTTCTGGTTTGCTGGATGCACAGAGTTTCGGAAACCTTATTTGTTTACTTCCTTTATGTTCGATTCCAAAGCAGAGAGAATAGATAAACACATATTTAAGTTCTCGTGAAGCCGATTTGCAATTGAAATACGTTCCACAAACACGGCGTCTCTGACACGGATGTCAGACTATAGCATGAAGCTTGCTCACTTGTTGACCTAAAAATAGCGTCAGAGGCAGAGTGTACAAACGCTAAACCACAGGTTTAGGTGTAATTCATGTGACAGCTAAACAAACTTATTATCACTGAGGCAGTGTGTCTATCTGGTCATGTGACCTTTCAGAAAAATGCAGACTGACATTCGTAACATGCTGTACATAGTAAATAAAATGTGCATGTAATTGCAAATAAAATGTGCATGTAATTGATTTTTATTCCAGACGAACCACTCAGTAAATACATAATAATTAAATAAATGAGAAAGTAAGGATAATAATAATTAATACATTTATTTAATTATCAAAAAATTGGTAAAACATTGCCCTCGTGCCTATGACCACATCACAGCAGCGCTGATATTTAGCATAACAGCTCAACCGCAAGTGTGATATTGCTTTTATACGACAGTTTCACAAACAGCATTTATTATCAACAGTTTAAGTTCATTCGTTTGTTTATTTAACCTTTTATTTTGCTCCGTCAGCACATAACCGCGACCAACAGTATTGTAATTAACATGGTTGAGAGTAGTTTTTCCCAGTACTATGTAGCCTAAAGTTAAGAAGAATAAACCATGGCGGTGGTGGACGGTCTCCGGATTTAGTTTATATTTCCACTTATTTCTCTTTAGAATATCAGCTAACTTCCAGGTTCTGGGGTTAAATCTTAAATAGTGTTAATTGGAAATCTAGTGTGCAAGAATGTACAATCCCTTGTTCCACACAGCAAGTAGGGCTCTTGATCAGGGGTTAGAGAGGGATTAGGGATTCAGTCTTGTGTTAGAAGCTATTTAGGCGTAAAAAAACAACAACATGGCTGCTTCAGATTCAGTTCTGAACAACTTAGAAGCAGTTATCAAGGCGACAGTGTTGTTTAAGATGACATAACGGTGTTAGATGATGCTTTCTTGCTGAAAGTGCTTTTGTGACTCATTTTGAATGCGTTTGGATCGGTTCTGGCTGACAGCTCACCTCCACTCTTCACCCAATGCCGGCGACCGAGGGTTAGAGTAATTATTAGAACAGGGAGATATATAGTTATAAGTTCCAGTGGTGTTAACGTCTTTTATCACCAGTCGTGAAATGACTTTCATCTAATCAGATTGCACAGTCAGAACGAACTGTTGTATAATACAGAATTATTGTTAGTGTTGTACGCTGTAGGAACGAAGGACTTTAGCAAATTGCTATTCGCTGTATGTAACAAATATTAACCGATAAATAAAGGGAAAGCAAAGAAACCAGCAAATACTGTAAATGGTCATATTGTAGTCTGTATTTGAAAGTTCAACTTACTAACTACATTAAGTTTTATTATCACACATAGTAATCCTAATCCATAGTTGTACTATAGTTACTGAATAATAAGGGATTACGGTTAAAAATGTCTGTGAATGGAAAATGATTAACGCTGATCCGATTTGTTTGGTCATATTAATGATTAGCGGTAGCCTCCGCATAGCAGGTCGTTTATATGGATGTAAGAGCCAGTTTGGCTGGTTTCGTTCCTCTGCTTATCTCAGCTGTACAGGTCGTATTAATGATTACCCGAGCTGTAATGCGAGGAATGCCATTTTTTCCCCCTCACTTATCTTACTCTCTGCCCATAAAGAATGCAGCTCTCCACTCAGACGCAGTGGGAAAGGGAGACAGACGTTTACTTATTTCTGTATGACGGGTAAACTGAACGAAATCAGCCTGCCAAGCTTCTCCTTACAGCATCCTGAAACTCTGAGCCAGAGTTTTGAAATTAATCTAGGCTTTGAGTTTAAATTTTAGCCTAGTATAGAAGCAACTTAGATGCTACAAGAAATTTGCCTGGTTTTGAGCAAACGAAGGTGATTTGGTTGGCTCTGAGTAACATTTACATGAATTTACATTAGAGATGGCATCTCTGACCTTAACTTTAACGCTTGTATCATTACATTCATTTGAGTCTTGTTTGACCTGTTTACTTTTGCAAAAAAATATTTACCTTGTTCTTGATTAAAGATTCAAAATGAAACAGGTAGAAAATTTGGATCTTCACAGAATGCAATGCAATGCCGAAATATCAACACAAAAGTATCTTTGATGGAACATGCTAAGAGCTGATTGGTTGGAAGTTTACTTGGGTGACCATTTTGAGATCTGTTTGGTTGTGAGTTTATTTGAGTGACCATTTTGAGATCTGATTGGATGTGAGTTTTGTTTGAGTGACCATCCTGAAATCTGATTGATTGGGAGTTTATTTAAGTGACCATTTTGAGATCTGTTTGGTTGTGAGTTTATTTGAGTGACCATTTTGATATCTGATTGGATGTGAGTTTATTTGAGTGACCATTTTGAGATCTGTTTGGTTGTGAGTTTATTTGAGTGACCATTTTGAGATCTGATTGGATGTGAGTTTTGTTTGAGTGACCATCCTGAAATCTGATTGATTGGGAGTTTACTTAAGTGACCATTTTGATATCTGTTTGGTTGTGAGTTTATTTGAGTGACCATATTGAGATGTGATTTGTTGGAAGTTTAATTGGGTCATGATACTAAGAACTGAGTTTGCTTTTCTGCTTAAGTCAAGACCTAATATGTTCAAAGTTGTTTGATTGAACATCTCGAGACGCAATTTTGTTTGGGGTTTGCTTTACTTAATATGTTGATATCTGATTGGCATGGAGGTTACTTGACTAAGTACTTGACTTAACAGTGGTTAAGAGACTGTATGACTAATATTGCAGCCTGGTTGGTTGGGGGTTTACGTGACTGAACCTGCTGAGATCCGACTGGTTAGGAGGTTGCTTGAATGCTCATTTGACTCATTTGACATGACTTAATTGGTTGAGAGTTTGCTCGACTGAACATACCTTATGCTGATTGGGAGTTCACTTGACTGAAGCTGTATGACTTCAATATCGCAGCCTGGTTGGTTTGGAGTCTGCTTGACTGAGCATAGTAAAACTTGCCACTTTTATTGTTCACATATTTTTGTAAATTGAACAATCACAGCATTAGATAAATGTAAGTTACACACATCAACCATCTCAGATGTACGTATACATATCTAGTGTGTGAAGCAAGTACAACCTAGGCCTTATTGAGAAGCATGAAAGCGTGGTTTGAAGACTCTATTCAAGACAATAGCTTGAAAGTCTTTTTACTGACAGGATGAAGTCCAGAATGATTGATTGTGTGATGAAGTTTCAAAGCCTTAACCACTTAAACTCCCAGGAGCCGTCCACAGATCCAGACTCACATGCTTGCGCTTGTTACGGCACACTGTCCCTATCAGTTTTACTGAATAATGTGTTGTAGTGTTTTATGATGAATACCTGAATAATAATTCGAGTTATCCGCCTGGGATCTGTGAACATAACACCTGGCAGGTCAGTATAACATTTATTATCACATTTGCAGTTATCTTAACAGCAGAGATATTTGAACAGCAATGATATAGTCATTAACAGACGCCGAGTGCGTGTGTGCTTTTCTCATATATGCCCTAAATCAGTTTTCTGTTTAAACATGATATAGCAGGCATGCAGTTTACACTCGGCTGTCTGGAAGACGTACTTGACAACACAATCCATTTCATCAGACTTCATTCGAACAGTGATGGATGTACCGTGTAGCTGCCAGAGCTTCACTTTGCTGAAGTGTGAGTCGATGTACAGGGAGGGATAAGTGCTCCTGCGCTTCGGCCTGCATTTGAGTAATGAAACACGTGAAAAGCTGCTCCTGGGCAGATTTCTCAGCTAATGTTAATTAGGAAAATGGCTGTGCATTTCATTAAGGAACTGTTTAGATCACCAATGTGGAGATTCGATACTTGGATCTTTGCAGTAAGAAAATAATGTATAGTTTGTACTGTGGAGCACTGGTGAGAAATTATTGGGATTTTATATATATTTTGGTGCAATTCGTGTTTATTGAGTAAAACACTGTATATCTGTGTGAGGTTGTGTGGATATAGTTTATGCTATGATCATATACTGTAACATGCAGATCTGAGAGCCATTGGTTAATACTGACTTCAGCTTAGATTGTGGTTTTGTGTGTGTGTGTGTGTGCGTGTGTGTGTGGGTTTGATTCTCCTAGGTGGGGAGTGGTGACATGGTATTAGATTTAATGTGTTGAAACAGCACCATGGTTCCTCAGGGTCATGGCGGGAGTGTGTTAGCTGTTAATAGGTTTAATGGTCTCAGGGTGGCCCTGTCACGCTTAAATCAGAACATACACAGATACACTAGTCTACCAAAGCAAGTTGTGACGAGCCAGCATCCAGGGCAGTTTCACCAACTTACCAACACCTAAACACACCTACCGAACTTGCTAATTAACAGTTTAGTTAGATCTTGTAATCATTTCAATTATGTATTATGATCAGGGAAAATATGAGCGATTAGCTCAAATTTAGCCTAATATGCATGTCTTTGGACTGTGGGAGGAAACCGAAGTACCCGGAAGAAACCCACCAAGCACGGGGAGCAACATGCAAACCCTACACACACAGACCCGGGCTGCCAGTTGGTTCATTATTTCACTATATATATATTTTATAATTCATGCGCCTTCAGGGAATATACAGTACCTTAGTCTGCGTAACATATAACCTCAGCCGAAGTGTCCCAAAAGTAGAAGATATCAGCCTTTGCATGAGCTCTCTTTTATGATAGTCAGCCCTCCTTCTTAAAGGTTATCTCATACACAATCAGCAGAAATGGTGTCGTTATCTTAGCTGTTTCAAAACTACTATGGCAGTACCAGCATTCTGTTCAGCTAATTTTAGTAACATGTGTGGGCATTTGGCGGCACGGTGGCTTAGTGGTTAGCACTGTCGCCTTGCACCTCCGGGTTCGATTCCCATGTTGGGACTGTTCACATGGAGTTTGCATGTTCTCCCTGTGCTTGGTGGGTTTCCTCCCACAGTCTAAAGACATGCAAATTAGGCTTATTGGTGGAACCAAATTGCCTGTAGTGTGTGAATGTTCACTACCATGATTGCACAAATGGGAAGAAATACAATGGCCTCCATTGTATCCAACAGGGATTCAACAGACCCTAGTTGGACTACAGAGGTTCCTAGATGGATGGATGATGAATGGTGTGGGCATTTGTTTCTTCTATTTTGTCATGGACATAATTCATGAGATTTTACGATCTGAGGATAATTATTGTTATGTGAAAATGACATATGTGCTGATACGCTGTATATCGTGTCCTGTGAGATTAGTTTGAAACACTATTTTCACCAGGCAAACATTAACCACCACTAACACTAAGCTCACACGTAGCACATGTGACTGTTCAACTTAATTTTGAAGACCCCTACAGGTCAAGTCAGATACACGTGTATGTCATAACGTCTTAGATACTTACAAGCTCGTGTTTTTTAAATAAGAAGCCCTCGGGCGGCGGACAGGATGCTGTTGTCTGGTTGTCGCATAGAGACAAAAATACCACGAAAATACTCGTCCTGAGTATCGCCATCATGACCTTGTGTTAATTCCAGGGAGGGGAAACACACACAGCAACACAATGAAACTCGACCAGACATGTAAGATTTGTTGAGACACCGTATGAGGGTAGAACACAGAGCTAAACCGTAACTCTTTCAGACTCTCACATATGGGCAGTCAGTTTAAGGCTCACCTCCAGATCACATGAAACTATTTTATATGTTAGATTACTCTAACATATAAACAAGTAAACTTTTTTTTTTTATTTAAGATTCATTCTTAGTATCAAAAACATTATGCAAACATTTTCTTCAATCTATAAATAATATATAAATAATGTAAATAAGGGTTATGGACAATTTTTTTTTTTTATACAAAAGGGGTAACAAAAACTTTTAATTGTTCTAGTATGGAACGATAAGTTAAGGTCTTTTACTATCCTATGATGTTGCACTAATTATATTGTTCTCTATTTTCCCCCAGCGTATTTGTGTTTAGTTTTTAGATGATACATAGATTTCTGATTAAACTTTTGTGTCACTCCGAATCATGATATAAGATAAATAACCAAAACTCATGATATTATCCTAAATCTATAAATTTACGGTATGTCATTTATCCATCCCTGAGTGAAGAAGCCTTCCTTTTGACCACTGTTAGATGAATGAAGGTGAGACTGTGATTCCTGTAAAATATTTTGTAAGTTTAAAGCCTTGTTAGGTTAAATATAGCTAAAGCTTCTATGAAGAATGTTAGACCAAATGGATGAACCTTTCAGTGAGAAAAAATAAGAGTATTAAGACTCCTTTCGTTGTTGTTTTTTCTGTTCAGTTGGGAATTAAGCATTTATCCTGAAATCAGTGGACAGTGGTCATTATCTAGACATTATAGATTTATAAATATTATAAATACTTTATTTACCATGGTGAGTAAACTGCCCATAAGTCATGACCCAGATAGGTTTGTCCTAAAAAAAGGGATCCATTCTACGATTCGTATCTCCGTCATGTTTTCTAGTTTGACATCAATCAATCATCTGATGCCTCATTGGCTCTGGAAAGTCTTTTCTTTCAGTGTCGGCAACCCCACTCCACATAGTTTGCCCTGTCAAACATACCACAGTCCATCAATACCTGTGGCCTTTTCCTTTCTTTGACTTGCCGAGAGTCAACAAATTAGCCCTGGATTAATCTCGGAGCTGAGTGACGAGCGCCATTTGCAAGCTCTCTCATGCATCATTTGTTCTGGGTCGTTTTGACTGAACGTATTAATCGGTAAATGTTTCACTAAGCTTGAAGCCAGATTTCAAGGGGTGTCACGGATTTCAGAAAGGAAACCTCATCATGTAAAACCACACCAGGAAATGAAAATGGTGATATTTTTAGAAGAATCCGACACCAGAAGGCTGTGAAGCGACCTCGCGGCGGCAGGTTTTAACTCGTTCTTTGGAAGCATGTTTGGAATTTGATTGGCTTCATGCACCACTTAATTTCAGGTACTTCTCGTGCAGGACATTTGGACCAAGAGAATTGGTCTGGATTTTTTTTTGTGTGTGTGTGTAATTATGGTGCTTCTCATATAGGAAGTGTATTTGAGAATATTAAGATAATGTAGTCGGATATTGAGACAAAATCTGTCGAGGCAAAAACTCATGTTGGAAAAACCTAATTTTACTTAAATCTTTTTTCAACTTAATGGGAAAAAAAACATTACCTAAGTTAATTTACCTAACGTGTACCTACAGTAAGAGCTGTTTAAAGAGATGGATGCAAAGATGGTTCTCGCAAAATCTGCCAAAGTTGATCTATTATTACATAATTAATTAATTAACTAACTAATCAATTAAATAAATAACTAAGTAGAATTATTTTCTATGCAGTTGATATATAATCAGATTTCTTTCTAAATACATAATGTGCACCTCCACAATTATCCCATGCAGTAGAATGTCATAAAAAGTCTCATTTCATGCCGTGTTTTTTTTACTGGTATATACTTAATGCTGATGCCCTGATAAGTGCTAACACTGCAGACTCCTTCCATATTAATCAAAAGACATTCTGACCAAACCAATTGAAGATTAAAACAGCATTAAAGTCTATAATGACCTGCGATCAGACATTGTGGTTTGCTCAGGTGCTCTTTAAGCTTTCTTTGGTGCGTAGCCCTTTTCCTCAAAGCAGGTACACAATGGGGTGTGGGGAGTGGTAGAGAAGTTTGTCTGGGTTATAAATCAAACCTCAGCCACTGGCAACTCTAAAGAGTCTGCAGCATTTACAACTAGATGCAGCATTTTTGAAGTCATGAAAGATTTGTGGCAGCTCTTTAAAAGGCTCCCCTCCTCGCTCAGATCTCTTAGCTCCAGCCACAGACTGAGACATTTACACTTTCCAAAGAGCCTTAGAGTTTCAGTCTGCGGGAATTTAATCTGACCGGTCCTGATTCCACCACCTCAATATGTGAGTCAAAACAAAAGACAACATCAAACAACATTTTGATTTTCAAGTTGATAAGTTCAAAAGGCGTTTTGGCAACACATGGCTTCATTGTAGTTTTACAAAAGTTTTGATAAAACTGTAAATGCAGATGTTACTTTAACATTGAGTAAGATATAAACTTGATTTTTTTTTTTTTACACCTCTTGGCTTTAGGGAATAACACATTTTAAAAAGTTCAGATTTACCCGGTGTTCATTGATTTTACAGAATGACAGAACACAGTTATGAGAGAAAAAACTCCCTTTTATTTTTCTGCATAATCCGCTGCTACACTAATACACTGATCCCAGAGTTTCACTAGTGCTTGGATCCCATCAAGTTAGAAAGTTTTCTCAGTACGCTCGAGCCATGATTGGACTGCCAGCTTTACATCTGAAACGCTGGCCTCCTAGGAACTCCTTAAATATCCCGAACATTTGGAAATGGCTTGGAGCGAAGTCAAGACAGTAATGTGCAAGTGGTGTTGTTGACGAGTTACTGTATCCGTCTCTGAGTTTCAAGGATCAGGTGTTCCACTGGCTGAATGTTCAGGGAACGACTGCAGTGCACCGAACCACCTCGGTTGGAATCATCATTCATGGATGTACGGGCTTCATCAAAACTTTGCACCATTCAAATAGTTTACTGCAGCTAAGAGTCTCATTGCCGCACTGCGCTTGAAGTCTTCTGTAAATGTCAATTGGTTTTACAGCTATGTTCAACAGAAATGTCATCAAGTTCCACCGGTTTGACTTTGCATTAGACTTTTAATTTTGTATTGGAAGTTACCTTCTTAGATGTGTGGGGTGGCCTGGGAAATCTTTTCACTTTTAACATATTATCACAAATTTAGTAATAAATAGGGAACATTTTTTATTATTTTTAATGGTTGTGTGTAGAAAAGGGGAAAATGATTTTCCTAAATAATAAACAGGTTGACTATATAATATACAGGTTGAATAATGTTATATTTTTATGGGTATAAATCGGAAGTGTCTTCACATGTGTCAGAAATGCAAGAAGCATTAGTTTGACAGTAACCTAACCAGTAAAGACGCACTCTCCCTCCATCACACACACTTACTGTTTACTCACCCTCGCTCTCATAAACATCGAGCAAAACCTGAGTCACTTTATATCAGTCATGTCTATCAATACTGACGCCGTCTCGTCACTGTATCTCTTCAGCTAGACACGCTCTACTTCTAACAGTGTCACCGTACAGCCACGTCCTCTTACTTGTCAACACTTTCTCCGCACTGCAAGTACAGACCTGAAGAACCATCCATGTCCAGAATGAAGTGCACAGTTTCACACAGAGTCATTGCCTAGAGTTCTCTCAGGAATTAAATCATTAGGTGTACGTGCTTTCCCTGGAGCTGTTTGTAAGGAGAGTATGTTCCACATGCTGCACATGATCATTGCATTGGCCTTGGTTATGAAAATACAAAATAACATAATCAGTAATCCTTATCTGAATTGAAATATTGCCAACATGGTTGCACAACAGACTGGTTCTCACTCGTTACTGCCATATTGTTGGCCGTGTGACACTGGTCTGTTGGGTATGTAAGGCTGCAGTGAGCAAACAGTGTTAGACATTACTTAAAACATTAACCAGGGAATGATACCAGTGATCCCAACCCCTTCTCGCCTTTCGAACCCATCTGACACATACTGGTGCCCCGGTTCTAGTTGGGGTTCTAGGATAGCCCCATGTGGTGACCGTGATGATGTGTGCTGACTGAGGACGGTTCTCCTTACATGAAGATGGTCTTGGACTTTGCACAGTTTTTCTGTGATTCCTTGTGACTGCAGTTGCACAATAGTTTAGTAACTATATATAACTTTCCTGTTATATCAAACTTTCAACCATATTGCACAAATGCACTAGTTATGGACAAAAGTATTTGGCCAAACCTGCAATAGCGTTGTATCCAAATACACACACCTCAATATGGAGTCTGTCTTTTTTCTGTGGGAATTCATGCCCAGTCATTCTGTAGAGCATTTATGAGGTCAGGCACTGATGTTGGATGAGAAGGCCTGGCTCACAATCTCCATTTCTAGTTCATCGTGAAGTTGCTAGATGGGGTTGAGGTCAGGGCTGTGTGTTAGGGCCAGTCAAGTTCTTCCACACTGAACTCATCAAACCATGTCTGTATAGTCCTTACTTTGTGCACTGGGACGCAGTCATGTTGAATTGAAAACGGTCTTCCCCAAACTAATGCCACAAATTTGGTAGCATAGCATTGTCCAAGATGTCTTGGTATGTGGAAGCATTAAAATTGCCCCTTACTGGGGATAAGGGCACTGATTGAAACACCTGGTAACAGGTTTAGCCAAATACTTTTGTCCAGATAGATGTATATATATACCAAGGACTGATTTGTAGTCCTACTATCCGATATAGGCTAATGAGGATGCGTTCCGTGTTGAGTCTGGTTCTTCTCAAGGCTTCTTTTCCTATTTCCATCTCACTAAGTCCTTGCCACCGTCATTCTAATTTTACATATTTTTTTTCTAATTTATATCCATAATTAGTTGTTAATCTATAAAGTAACTTTGTATTAACATACATTGGTACGAGCTCTATATAAATAAAATCGAGTGGCATTAAATTGAATTAGGTTGCATTATCTGGCATCAGCACATTAGGTACTTAGCTGACATTATGCAGATAACACTAATGTACCTCTCTTACAGAGACAAGAAAAAAAAGTTGATTGAGTTATGTATCATGCTTCTTTGTTGTGGCAGTTCATACATCGGCAAACTGTCTCCAAAATCTTCAAAGTTCCTCTAAAATAAAAATCTATAAATAAATCTTTTCATGCTGTGCATGCGGTGTGGTAAAAGTGAATTATTTGCCTAGAACGTAGGTAATGTGATAATATCGTATTGGGTGACCCCTGGTGATTCTCAACCTCACTATCTAGCCTTAGCTCATTAGCTAGTGAAAGTTACATATCTGACAATAGCTAAAGAGCGGAACTCAGCTGAGATTAGCTAAAGAATGGTACATATTGACATCAACTAGAGAAACTCGGTAGCTATGTGTGATTAGGTAGAGAAAGTTGCCTATCCGACATCAGCTAAACACCTTACCTTTGTGACATTAGCTAAAAGACATTACCTCTCTGACATTAGCTAGAGAATCGTACATACCAATTCAGGATCATTATGTCTCCTCAACCTCTAAAAGCCTGCCTAAATGAAGTCATTCGACTTTGTTTCAGACTTCCGGATGCTTTAATGTCCTAAACACATGTCCCAAATCCAAATGAAAAGCAGTCATTATTTTCTGCTGACTCACTGCAGGTCCAAAAACCTGCTCAGTCTATGACGATGAAGCTTAATCACCCAGCTCTAACAGTAAGCGCTTGTTTTAAATAGTGTAAATGTAAGAACCCCTACAGCAGATGGTCAGGATGCCACCCGGCTCTCCGAGGGCAAATGAAAATGTTTTAGGGTTGGAACAGATTCAGGTCATGTTCTGCAGAATCAGCTAAGCGCTGTCTCAAAACGAGTCTTACAGACCTGCTCAAACGAGGGCATTATATTATTTATGAACACATTTGCAGGGGTGGAAAAAAGGATTGAGGAATGATACTTAAGTTGAGGGATAGATACTGAGTCAAACCCTTACTCGGTTAGAAGTGGAAGTATTCAGCCTGGAACTGATGCTAGCATAAGCAAGGAAACCGAGCTGAAAGATTAGATGCTAAACTGAATGATTAGATACTTAAGAGGAATGATTGGACACTTGGGGGAGGTGATTGGATGCTGTCCTGAAACAATTGAACGCTGAGCAGAAATGATTGGACACCTATAAGAAATGATTGGATAATAAGCTGATATGATTGAAAGCAAAACTTAAGATGATTAGGCTGAAATGATTATCTGCTAAAGGGAAATGATTAGATACTAAAAGGAAATGATTAGATGCTAAAGGAAAATGAGTAAATACTAAAGGTAAATGAGTAAATGCTGAGCTCAAATGAGCTTTTACAGGAACAAACACTTTATTTATGTATGTATAAATATATTGCTTTTATGGCCTTGCAGAGGCATTAGACTATATTTATAGAGCAGAGGAGAAGAGAGCGATCAAAGTGAAATCAATACATGGCCATAATGAGGTGCTCGGTGAAAATGTGTGGGTGTGAGAGAGAAAGTGAGAGAGGGGTAGAAAGGGAATGTAGGGTTCGAACTCCTATATGGGATATATAGCAGTATGAGGATACATGGACTGTCCATCTCTGAGTTCTCATCAGTAATTATGAAGAGTTTCCTGATTGTGAATGAAAGAGAAACTCGGACTACACCCGAGCGGCAGTACACATATTGAAGCTGTCCTTGTACAGGCAGATCCTCTGGTGTACTTGTGGGTTTGTTTCTGTTTCAGGTTCTGGGTTTAAGTGGGTGCTTAGCTTATGGCATAGATAACACTTAAGTTTCTGCTGTTCATGGAGAAATAATGAAGTCCAGGGTGGTGATGCGGGTCGGCGCAATGCAGAGTCATCGTCTCCACCAGGAAGTTTATTATTTCATTACGTCATGTATTCTTCTATTATGGCAAAACAACTTGTCAAAGATTTCACTTATCTTTGCAGCAACTTATCACCAACTTATCAATAATTGTATTTTTTCGTTTAATATAGTTACTTGAAAACATGAAAACATTTATTCGTAGGAATAAACAGGATTATACAAAATAAAAATAAAAAGTTGTATCTTGTTTTCTGCCAAATGGGCTGTTTAAATTTTTCACTAAATAACTAGCTAATAACTGTGTTCAAGTGATCTGTCTTCTTACTACCAAAGAAGTGTTTTATTTCTTGTTCAATTCAGAACACAGGACGGTGACTTAATGATAGATGACCGAGGTTTGTTATGTGATGATGATGATGATAGCATTCACGCAGCCCACGCAAGTTAAAAGCTCAGAGTAAAACAGGATGAAAATGCCATCCTCTCCATGGCAGGAATTTCAATGAACAACTCGAAATAAAGAATAAAAGGGACAAGAGGTAAGACAGTGGGTGGGCTTAGATAGCTTCCAGCCATAAAATCTCTCTCATCACGAATGTGTGGGAGACGTGTTTGCTCTCGGGTTCAAACATTTTAGCGCCGTGCCGATCGGGCCACTTTTTTTCTCCCGTCTGGGTGGGATTTTGATGTATAGTTGCGAGTAATCTAGGAGTGCAAGCAGCGGCATGTACACGTACACGTGGCCTTGCCGTTTTGTTTTTCTCTCGTTATGTGGGTGCCACTGCAGCGCTCTTCATTTCAGAGGTCTTTACTGCCTACACAGATGTGGTAGATCAAATCCACCTACATGCTGCCCAGGTTTTCGATTACCTAATAATTACTTTTATTTGTGTAGCACCTTGCTCGCACCCAAGGACGTGTTACTGTATAACACAGAAAGGCATTTCCAAGAAATAAATCGTGGGATAAAGTACAAACTGATACAATATAATTTTGTTCTGTAATCATAGTTTGTGCTTTTTTGATCTGTTTAAATCTGTTCATTCATTTAAATGATTCATTTGAACCTCTGGGAACGAGTATACAGACTTGAGGTGCCTTTGATGTAAAAGATTGCGATCATTAACCTTCCAAAAGGGCTGATTTTAAATGCATGCTTTCCATTTTTGCGGTTAGTATGCACTTCGTTGGGGACGTGCTCATCTTCTTGTCTTACTAAGTCAAGACTGAATTTGTGGTTTTTAAACATTCCACCACACATCCAAGAAGAACCAGTTCCTCATAACCCTTTACATTTTTTGATTTCAGACCTCCCACTGTTGGAGCCACCTGATCCTGTAACCAATGGCAACAGTCCAGGCGCTGCCTTTGACCCACGATCTCAGCAAGAGCCTCAGTGCCATTTACCCAGCATCCTCCCTGGCATCTTCTGACTGTGTCATGGGTAGCGTGGGCAGTCTGATCGAGAAGCACGACGTGTCAGCCCCCAGAGGAAACAAAGCCGTTCCTCAGGTCCCGCAGCGCCAGAACAACGGGCAGAACAGAAAGCACTTCAGCCAGAGAGAGTTGCTGAACTACCTGAACATCACCAAGAAAGAGCAGAAAGCGGGCAAGCACATCGTCTGCAGCAACTCGTCCATCAAGAGGGAGCATTCCAGAGAGGAGGAGAACCTCTACGCCAAGGTTTATCAAAAAAACGGCAAAGAGGTGGACCTGGGGAAGAACTCGCTCCCAACAGGGGGCAAGTTTGACAAGGTATGAAAGGGATAAATAGATGCTTTAATTAATGGTCTTCTCTTCTTAATAGGTGAAGAGTCTTTACGTGATGCTAGCTCTACCAATTAATGGGAATGTTTGTACTGCAAAGCTTTTAGGACTTATTAGATTGTAATAAAGACATACAGTGTAGCCTTAGGAGTATGCACAGGAATTGTGCTTCCAGTCACGTACACTCCCAATTTCATCCACCTGCTCAGTCAGTAAAGAATGCTTCTTTAAGCGGGAAGGTGACACAACTGGCACTTTCGTTATAGTCGCTTCCAGAGGTTGTAAATGAAATGTCCAATCTAACTGCATAAAAGCATGAAAATGCTTCTGAGGGGAGTCCTGTTTATAGCTGCTACAGCAGCTACCACATCCTGCATCAAATGCTTGTAAATCATGTAAGGTCTGTGCAGCCAGTATGGCAAGGGTTTGATTAAATTTAGCCTGCAGTCGAACACCGTCACAGATTTATTAAGTGTCCAATGCGCAGTAAATAAAGAAATATACTGTACTGTACATGAAGAAGATAAGCTATAATGTCTGTAATGTCATTCGGCACAATTTTAGGAGGTGATCTCTTGACATAATCACTGTTGAGAAAGAAATATTCTCAAACATTAATGGCTTTATTTTTCTCCAAAGCCTCGTTTAAGGTCGTCCGCCTTTAAGCCAGTGACGCCAAAGAGCTTTAGCTCCGTGCAGAACCTTTTCCCATCTAAATCTGAGGACCTGGTGAATAACAAGCACACATTCTATTCCAAGATGACATCCAAATCTCTATCCACTTCCTCCTCGTCCTCTTCACCTTCGCGAGTGGGTACCAGTGCCAACAAAGGCGTCCTGGCAGTGCCCCATGAAGAGGAGACAGCCTCGGATTCAGGCCATAACTCTATGAGCAGCCTGCCACCATACCGCCCTCCGTTCCGCCCCCAACTGGGGAACATCAGCGCCTCCATGGGTCATATTGAGCACATCGGTTCCCTCGAGCGCACCTCCGCAGGCACAGTTGGCTTCGGTGGCCTTAGTATGGCTGCCGAGTCGTATGAGCTCTCGCACTCTTTGGAGGACGTGGTAAAGGACCTGGAGGAGCGACTACAGGAAAAAGAGCACGAACTGTGGCAGATGAGGAGGAACCTGGATGAGAGCGAGGATGCGATTGCACAGGTTAGCACGCACTTTCCGGAGGTCCGATACAGTTTTGTAATATATCATAATATATAGACAGTAAATGTGACTGGATACTGTATTGTGTAAAGACTTATGAACTTGATTGATTGATTGATTGATTGATTGATTGAATGATTGATTGATTTTAATCCCTTGTATGATCGTGTGTGTAGGTGTTTGAGGGAAAGCAGCGGCTTTGGAAGAAGGAGGTATCTGAGCTAAAGCAGCTCTACACCACTAAGCTGCGTCAGGTATCCCAGCAGTCCCAGCGCTCCCAGCGTGCCCTGCAGCTGCAGCTCTACAAGGCTCAGCACGAGTGCAGTCGAGTACAAGACGAACTGAACACATTGCAGCGCAAATACCAGAGCTTGCAAAAACAGGGGGGAGCCGGGCAAAGCCACGAGCTTCAACCACAGCTTGAGGAGAGCCAATGGGAGGTACATGCTGAAATCTGAACACCAGAAAATACAAACTAAATCAATTTTTTTAATAAACTGATTTCTGAACTAAAATTATTTGGCCCAAGCAGGGGCTTGATAAATTTACATTAAGCTTACCTAAGTGTAGTTGTCAATGCCTTCCTGGATTGCAGAAAACATGTACAGGATGAACTTTAGGGATGGGAATCACCAAAGAACACTCAATACGGTATTATCACGATACATAGGTGTCGATTCGATTTGATTTTATAAATATCCAAATTTAATATTATTTAATTTAGATTTTGTTGATGATGTGCTGCCTGCCATTCTACAAGTACGGTAGTTTAGGGTGCCCCCCCCTGCAGGACTATAGAGGAATGGCAATAATTTTTTTTATTACACTACCGCTCAAAAGTTTAGGATCACTTGCAAATTCCTTAGTTTTTCAAAGAAAAACACATTTCTATGCAATTTACTAAAAAAAAGATCTATTTCACAAACAAATAAAGTCCCAGAATCACAGCACAGTCTCCGAATCAGAACTCTATTAAGCTGTTGTGGGAGCAGCTTGACCGTATGGTACGGAGGAAGACTCCATCAAGCCAATCCATCTTGTGGGAGATGCTCCAGGAAGCATGGGGTGAAATCTCATCAGATTATCTTGGACAGCTAGAATGCCTTTGGTCTGCCAGGCTATAATATCTGCAAAAGGTGTTTTTTTTTTATGATGTCAAAGTTTGAAGAACACATTGAGCATTTCTATCAAAATTATTATTTTTAACTCTGACAACGTCAGCATGTCTTGTTCTTTTGCTATATTTTTCTATTCAGATAAATTTCCTGTGTTTCCTTGAAAACAGTAACATTTTTAAGTGATCCCAAATTTTGATGGGGTAGTGAATAAATGTAAAAAAAAATATTTATTTATTAATTTTGCTGATACACAAATTGCTGCAAAAAAAATCTCTAATGAACCTGTTTGTGTCCATAAAGGTGTGTCAGAAAGCAGGGGAGATCTCCCTGCTGAAGCAGCAGCTCAAAGACTCCCAGGCCGAGGTGACCCAGAAGCTCAGTGAGATCTTCCTGCTGAAGACGCAGCTGCGTGAGACGCGCCAAGAGCTCTGCACCAAAGACGGTCAAGTTGAAATGCTGCAACTGGCCCTGCAGGCCGCGCGCCAGAAATGTGCCCTGGTAAGAGTGGTTTGGAATGATGATGACGCTCAGGATACCATGATGACGATGTAGAGGACATGAAATGGTGGTTTCCCCTCTCTGAATCTCAGATCTCACTTTTGCAGGGGAAGTCGGTGCAGAACCTGTCCACCCACCAGACTCCGGCTGAGGACAGCGGGGCGAGCGGCACAACAGAGGAGCGTCTCCGAGCTGAACTGCTGTTGGAGCGGCGTCAGAGCGAAGCCCAGGCTTCGGCCTTCGACGCAGAGCGTAGCACGTGGCAGCTGGAGAAGGAGAAGGTGCTTCGCTATCAGAGAGAGCTGCAGGCCAGCTACCTGGAAATGTTCCATAAAAACGAAATCCTGGAAAGAGAACTGCAGCAGCTCCGAGGAGGCGAAGGTGGAGGTGGAGCCGGTGCGGGCAGGTCTCCAGCCGAGCCCTCGGGTCTTCCCTGGATTGAACGGATTGAGTCTTCTGAAATCTGAAAATATGTATACGATATATGTGTATATGTGAATAACAGACTAAATGTACAAAGCTATAAGACTTTAAAATAAGCCAAAGGATAAAAGCAATGCTTTTCTTGATTTTCTTAAAATGTTTCTATGAATGTAAATGAATCAGTTTTGATTTGTGACCCAATATGAGAATGAATATCCCACAACATTGTGTGTTCCAGATGGATTCTGCTTTTTGAAAAAAGATTTTGATCTCATTAACTTCTTGGAAGAATTAAGACTTAAAACTTCCACTGACGCAATGGTTTATTAGATACATTGCACCATACCGTAAAGTACCATTAGAGTTGGGATTGTTTTTCTCCAGAGGAGGTTTAATGCACATTTTGTGATTTGAAAGTGATTCACCTTGACAAACCAGTTGGAATAACACGCAATTTACCCCATATTCCCACCACCAACACGTCATGTGGCAGATGTCAACGAATGAATAAAACATGAATAAGCATGACTGTCTGTTACTACATTTATCTATTAATATTTAATTACCTTATCTGGTTCTTTACTTTGTCATTATCTCCGAAGTGTGTAAAATAAATGGGTTATGGTAGAACCCTGTAAGGAAGTGAATAAATCTCTTTGGAAAAGAAGGAAGGCATGTCAAAACATGACTTTTGTTTTTATACCAAGTGGTAAATCAGAACCTTATAAGTGGTTCAACCTGTACATTTCTAGGAAAATTCATAGAGAATGACACTGTAGTTTGTCAGTCTGTGTCTAATGTCACAAGGTTTGGCATTTTAGATTTTAGAACCTTCAACAAGGATTCAGCAACTCTCAAAACATTCTACAACATTTTCCCAATAGGTTTCAGAACCTTCTTCAAGCTTCCCCAGCATTCTAGAACCAAAACATACTGAAATATTTCTCATAGACAGAGAACTTACTTCAGACAAACAGATATTCAAGAGTCATCTTCAAGACATTCTAGAAACTTTTTCCAAAACATTCTGGAACCTTCCTAATGAGACTTAGAACCTTTTTTCTTCATCAAGGAACATCAAGGAACATGTCCAACATATTCTAGAACCTTCCTAGCAACTTTGAGAACCTTTGTATAAAAAAAATGAGAAAAAATGGAAACATTAAAACATTACAGATCGTTCCTCGTAGATTCATCTGTCATCTTCAAACATTCTAGGATGTTTAATAAATAAATAAATAAATCAGGGGGAAAACTCCAAAACATTCTAGAACTTTCCTCTTAGATTTATGTGTGATCTTTGCGACCTTCAAGACATTCCAGACACTTTATATATATATATATATATATATATATATATATATATACAGTGGTGTGAAAAACTATTTGCCCCCTTCCTGATTTCTTATTCTTTTGCATGTTTGTCACACAAAATGTTTCTGATCATCAAACACATTTAACTTTTAGTCAAAGATAACACAAGTAAACACAAAATGCAGTTTTTAAATGATGGTTTTTATTATTTAGGGAGAAAAAAAATCCAAACCTACATGGCCCTGTGTGAAAAAGTAATTGCCCCCTGAACCTAATAACTGGTTGGGCCACCCTTAGCAGCAATAACTGCAATCAAGCGTTTGCGATAACTTGCAACGAGTCTTTTACAGCGTTCTGGAGGAATTTTGGCCCACTCATCTTTGCAGAATTGTTGTAATTCAGCTTTATTTGAGGGTTTTCTAGCATGAACCGCCTTTTTAAGGTCATCCCAAAACATCTCAATAGGATTCAGTTCAGGACTTTGACTAGGCCACTCCAAAGTCTTCATTTTGTTTTTCTTCAGCCATTCAGAGGTGGATTTGCTGGTGTGTTTTGGGTCATTGTCCTGCTGCAGCACCCAAGATCGCTTCAGCTTGAGTTGATGAACAGATGGCCGGACTAAAACCTAAAAACCTAAAACCTTCCTCATCGATTCAGGAGCTTCCTATGAATCATTCTGAAATTTTCTTTAAAACATTATGCAAAATGCCTTATAAATTCAAGAGCTGCCCTTTTCCCCTTAAATTGTGGAGCCTTTTTCATCCTTCTACATAAAAGATTCTGTAACCTTCTTTAAAGATACTGGAAAAGTCCAGGACAAAGATTCTGTAACATTTTTTAAAGAAGTATGTCTAGTACATTTATTCAGTGCACAACTAAGTGTCATCAATATTGATTCCCCTGACTCAGCAATCCACAGACAGCATTTAGGAGGATATGCCTGCGTGCACCAGAGTGACTTATAGCCTGAAAAATACATCACATAACGTTGTGTCTATTAAGGTGAGATATAGTTAATGAATAGGGTATAATAAATAAAATGCTTGTAAACAGAATTTAGTATCCATGTCGCATCACTGCATTCAGGCTTCATCTTTATACCTTGTGTTTTCATAATGATTGAAAAAAAACTCTCAAGGGGAAAAAACCCTCTAAATATTGATTTTTATTTAATAGTTCAGGAAAGTGCAGCGTTGAAAAGTGATGCATCATGTTTGGAATGTCACATGACTGGAAACCATAACGGTTATAGAGCAGCACTGGGACTTTAGGGTTGTCTCTAGACGCAGTTTATTTTTAGTCATATCAAATGATTTACCCAAAATCTGTGCAAATGAGAGTTAAATGAAGTTGTGTAATAGCATAATGCATTATACATAAAGAGTTGTTTAGATCTTCCCAGACTAGCTGTATTAACATTTTCGCCTGAAGGGCTCCTTTTAATGCAATGAGTTGGAGCAAAGAATGTAGGAATCCATCACTTCTACTGTATTTTCCTGTAACAGCGCACCTGCGAGTGATTTATTCTGCTTATTGGTTTAATGTGTAGAAATATATTTAAATATGGTTTCAGGAAACTAACGCAGAGATGTAAACCAGTATGAGCACAGGGTATTGTTCGAGACACTTGAATGGAGAAATCCTGATTGTACAGCTCTGCAAAACGTGTGATCTTAGAAAGGGAGCATATCTGGAATCCTGTTAAGTGTATCTAAAATTCCTTAAAACCAAATATGCGAATTTCCACTTGAACATGAAAATGATCCTGGATCCTACTGATGCAGACAGTTTTCCTCTGATGACTCTTGACTGTTCAATAGTTCAGTGATAAATTCCAGCAGTTTTGTACCCAAGCCTCCAATAACAAAAGTGGACTCCATATTAAATTAAATTAAACACCTTGTCTATCATACTAAACTTCCAGCTTTATAGCATGTAATATGACTGCAAATCAATAACCGCTACAAAACCATTCATAACCTTTAATCATTACCACGTTTTGTCACATCACATCACAAATGATATATGGTTTTAAATTTTTTTTGGCAAATTAAATCTAAAGTATGGGGTGCATTTTTCTTCTCCCCCTTTACTCCTAACTAAAATCCAGTGGAATCAACTGTGACTTACAAATATAAATACAGCTGTTCTGTGAAGCCCTCAGGTGTTTGTTGGGGAACATTAGTGAACAGAAGAGCATTGTGAAGCCCAAGGAAATCACCAGACAGATCAGGGATAAAGCTCCACAACTCAGGTGGGAGAATCTATAACTATTCGTCATGCTCTAGTATAATTTATATATAAATTTTCTCACATCTTTTTTTAAAGTTTTATTTACATACTAGTTTTATTTTCCCAATTTTTCTATTGTTGTAAAACTGCTTTGCGACAGCGACCATTGTTAAAAGTGCTATATAAAAAAAGTTTCATTTAATTTTCTGGTAAAAAAAGAAAAATTCTTGTTCTCTTGACCAATTATTTTGCCTTTTTTCAATAAATAAATAAATAAATGGCTAACATTAAAAAATATATATATCTCACACTTAGAAATTCAGTACAATTTGTCTATAAATATGTTAATAATCTAATAGTTGGTTAGTTGTAAAAGGAAATATCAAGAAAATAAAGTTTGACTTAATTAAAGGTACGATCACTTGCTAAGATCTCTCTCTCTTTGTAGTGAGCCTTCTGAATCCGAACTCAGGACTAATTTTTTAAGTATTTAGTTGAGCCTTCATGTACCTTCTGACCCGGTAGTGCACACTAACTATGACAGAATACAGACTCATAACGTACTTGGAAAGGAATTTACTCTACGCAGCATGCTTTCTGACTAAACTTTAACTGTTTACTAATTGGTCTGTCGGTTATGTTAAAAATCTGCCACAAGAATCTAGGATATGGTGGCTATACACTGGGAAAAATCTTAGCAAGTAAAATAGTCTGTAATCTAGAAAAATATATGTAATATATAATTCCATAAAATAAGTTTACAACAAATTAAATATACCATTAATTACGCTTATTCCTTGTCAAATGTTACTAAAAGTGCAAGGGAAAAATGTTTTGTTCTATTGGCAGAAAATTTTGCTAGTTTTTAGAAATTGAAGGAACCAATTCTTTCCATTTTAGTAACATTTGAGTGGAAATTAGCTCAATTATCCTATATTTGTCTTATTTTAAGAAATTATACACAGTTTGTCTAGACTAAAGAACATTTACTTGCTAAGATGGTTTTCAATATAGATATTTTTCTATTGGTTGTTGTAAATTCTTATAATTCCCGTTATTCCAGTTTTTTCAACAGAAGCTTTATTTCGATTGTGCATTTATGCCTTGATATACTGTAAGTGGTATGTACAAAAAGGCAAGGGTTGATATCATCAAATCATAAATTACACCAATTGTACACTAAGTGTAGCGATCGACTATGGGACACATATCGTGATTGATACCTTTTTTGTTTTGTCATTTTACCCCTTAAACTTTACATCGCCTTCATCGGCCATTTTGCCAGCATACTTAGTGGTAAGGAATCAAAAGTGGCTTTTTTGTTGTTTTTTTAAAGTAGCCTTGACCAAATTAAAGGATTTGCAGGAAAATGCATGATCAAAGCAAAAAAATTATTAATTAACTTAATTAATTTTATATCATGAAACAAAAGCATTGATTAAAATAGCATAGACCTTGTCTCATAATACTGCCCAGTTTTTAAGGGGAAAATTGGTATTAATACAAAGTTGATAATTCTGCCTGGCATCTCCAAATAAAAACTACAGTCAGTAATTAGATAGCTCAGAACTAAGAAAAGCTACTACTATAGCTACGGCTAACGGCTGGGATACACAAGAGTTCACTTTTCCGTTTTTAAAACATCAAATACAAACAATAAACCAATTTCAGCTTCTCATCACCATCCATAACTTCATCTTTCGTGATCAGGTGATGACAACGTAAATTATCTGGAAACCTGACATACATGCACGTAGATATTTTCTCTCAGTCTTTCAGGCGTCCTCACATGAACACTTCATTTAGACCGTTTTGTCCTCCATTTAAAGCCTGAATTTTTTTGTTCAGCCTATGAGGCTCCACTTAGCTCAGGTTTTTTTTTTGAGGCAGGAACTGAGGGCATCTTAAGCCCCACATACACACCTGCACATTAGCTTAAGCCTCTCTGGAGGATCTTTGTGCTGGGTAGATCAGGACGCGACGCTCTCAGGAGGACAATGAAACCCCTTATTGGGTCTCAGAAGGAGGCGTCTCGGTTTTCTTTACAATAGTGAATGAAGAAAAGCTGCACCTCTAGTGACTCCCCTTCTATAGTCAGGACTTTGGTGAACTGCTTTGTTGCAAGTAACAGATTCCAGAAACAGGTTTAACTTTATCTTCAGAGTAGCTACAACCTTAGTATAAAGATAGGAAGCAAGCGTTTACAATAAAGGTAGCATTAAAGTAGTAAATACCATATATTGTTATTAATATATAACTATTAATATTGCTGTAGCACAAAGGTTGTGAATTTCTCATGATATCTTGAAGCGATTCTTAAAGGCTGATACAAACGCACCATATCATAGCAATATTTATCATGTCTAATTTGACATCAGTGCACATGATTTAATTGGGTGTTTGGTTTCTCCCTAAAGCAAAGGAGAAGAATTCTGGGCGCTTGAGTGATGTATAGAAAAGCATTCATGCTCTTCAAGTTTGAATCCTGGTGATGCAGCCCTCCATGGCTAGAACAGTAAACTGGTTATATTCTCTCTCTCTCTTTCCCGCTCTCCCGCTCAATGACACTAGCCAATCCGGGATGTTAGAGCTCATGTATGCAAACAAGGTGGATAGCAAAGTTTCATCCCTCTACTGCGGCTCCCTGTGGTTTTGGGATATAAATAATGCGTATTTAATTTAAAATAGTTTGTTAGTTTTTTAAAAAAGTAATTCTAAATTTGAAGATCATGGTAATCTTTATTAAAATAAAACGTGTTACATTTTTTGTCATTCAAAATATGCCAGTGCGACACCCGCCGGCACGCGATTTACCTAAATAGTCCTTTTTTATTCAGGTTGACTGCTAACTGCACGCTCCAGGACACGTGATAAAAGCATGGCGGCACACAGAAGCAGACAACATTTTTGGTTTGCTGCAGGAGGATAAGTTAAGTTTGACTTTTTATTTCATAAATACGAGGAGGACTCAAATATACTGCATTACAAATTATTATGCAAATGATATATTTTTCTGATTTTCAGAATTAGTCAATGCAAATTACAGTTAGTGTAATTTTCGAGGCATCAACCATTAGGGTATAATTCAAATTGTATTGAACAAACCTCCTAATGATAACAATATTTATTTCAAAAATAAAAACACACTGTTCCAAATTATGTACAACAGAGTTAAAACATTTTATAGGTTGTAAAGAACTGAAAATAGGCTTTTGTTGAATTTGCAGCATTGATAGGGAGGTCATATTTACTGAAATCAAAAGCTATTTAAATCAAAAACATCCTAACAGGGCATGTTACATCCTAACATAGGACCCCTTCTTTGATATCACCTTCACAATTCTTGCATCCATTGAACTTGTGAGTTTTTGGACAGTTTCTGCTTGAATTTCTTCTTTCCTCCCAGAGCTGCTGTTTTGATGTGAACTTCCTCCCACCCTAGATCTTTTGCTTGAGGATGCTCCAAAGGTTCTCAATGGGGTTGACGTCAGAGGAGGATGGTGGTCACACCATGAGTTCTTTATCTTTTATGCCCATAGCAGCCAATGACACAGAGGTATTCTTCGCAGCATGAGATGGTGTATTGTCATGCATGAAGATGATTTTGCTACAATTTGTTTTTTTCAAAACTGATTTTGCTAGAAAGTCAAAAACTCTATATACTTGGCCAAGGTGATTTTCACACCTTCAGGGCCTACCAGCTCTCTTCCCATGATTCCGGCCAAAAACATGTCTCCGCCACCTCCTTGTTGACGTCGCAGCCTTGTTGGAACATGGTGGCCACCCACCAACCATCCACTACTCCATCCACCTGGACCATCCAGGGTTGCACAACACAAGACTAGTCTTCATGTATGCCTGGGCCCACTGCAACCGTTTCTGCTTGTGGGCATTGATTAGGGGTGGCCAAAAGTCTCTGAGGGATCCTACACCTTGAGGTTGACGGGACTCCAGAGGCACCAGCAGCTTCAAATACCTGTTTGATTTTAGCAGCTGCTCTCTTAATCTGATAAATTTGTTTGGTAGAAACCTTCCTCATTCTGCCTTCATCTGCACGAACCTGTCTGTGCTCTTAATCAGCCACAAATGTCTTCACAGTACGATGATCATGCTTAAGTTTTTCCTGAAATATCTAATGTTTTTCTACCTTGTCCATGGTATTGCACTATTTGATGCTTTTCGGGAGCAGAGAGATCCTTTTACTTTTCCATATTGCTTGAATTCTGTGGCCTGCTTAATAATGTGGAACAACATTTTTCAGTACTTTTTCTTTAATTGGGCTTATCTGGCAAACTAATTATCACAGGTGTCTGAGACACAATACCATCCATCCAATAATTTGGAACGCTGTGTAGACATTGTGTTTTATTTGAAAGTAACCTTCAACCGAGCGTTTTTTTATTTTTTCTAAATTTCAAAATGTTTTTGTTGCATGCAGAAATAAGATTTCATTTTCTCTGTTGCAGTTCATTAATTTTATAAATGCAACACACTATAGTTTAGGGAAAAATATTATATATGCAGTTTTATCTCCATTTTGGATGTCAAAAGTATTTTGTGGCTCCTGGTGTTTTCTTTTCTGTGGAAACTCTTGATGGCTCTTTGAGCGTTTAAGGTTGCCGACCCCTGGGTTAGTGTCGTAGAGGAAGCTATTGTGTTCCAAGTGAAAAATAAGCTCCATTAGAACGTCAGATAGTGCAAGGGTATTTCAAGAAGGAAATGGATAAGAAAATGAGATTAACCATCTAATTTATAATCCATGTTTAAAAATAAAACTAGAAAAAAATCTATTAAATAAAATTTCTAATTTATTAAATAAAAATAATAACTGTCTCAAACATCATGGAATTTTTTTTAACTGTTTAAAATAGTGTAAAAATGTATTAAATAAACATATAAAAAAATACATGTGAAAGATCATTTATAAAATACTGTATATATTTTTATAAAATGTTTAACATGCACCTGTCTAAATTTAAGTAATACATAGTAATCTATATAATAGATACTATATAAATATAATCCTGCGCATGCATCAAACTGTGTCTTAAATCGACTACGGGACAGAATTTAATGGAATTTTTGCAGCACTTCTGCCTGAAGTTTAACCTGCACCATAAGTGAAATCAAAATGTTGAGTAAAGCGATGTTAATGCTTAATGTAAACAAGTACCAGTATATATTAAATAGAATAGATAGGTAGATGAAGCTACACTGAATATTTTTACTTTGATTAGTTCATGATTTCATTTGGCTGAAATAACAGCGCTGAAGTGAAATAAGTGAATTTTAACATGCTGGAGTCATTTTAGGACAAAACTTCATTTTTATCCGATCTACTGTTTCCATTTCTCATCTGTGATTCTGTCTCCCATTACCGAACAGGGAGTGTATTTGTCTGACCACCAAAGAAGTTCAACTTAGTGTAAACAAGGCGTAAGATACTCAACCTTACAAAATGTGATTTCTTTGTATTAATTATTATTATTAATCATAGATGCCCCGTGGAATGCGTCTGGTGTCTGGGGACGGTTTCACTCTACCATAAAGACGGTTCTGGCCTCGACTGTTGTTGACAGCTGTTTCTCTGAGGACTTGACTTGGCTGCGGTTGATCGATAGTTCAAGATTGCATTTGTTTCCAATAACTACCTGGACTCCATATTTACATCAATTAACATCAACTGCCACCTAACACACTGTATAATCAATCCCTGCTTTCTGTTTCACCCAGATGAGGATGGGTTCCCTGTTGATGGGTTCTGGTTCCTCTCAAGGTTTCTTCCCATTACCATCTCAGGGAGTTTTTCCTTGCCACTGTCGCCCACGGCTTGCTCACCAGGGACGATCTGCTCATCTTGATTCATGCACACTTACATTCCATACAGACTTAAATAATTCTTTTAATTGTGTAAAGCTGCTTTGCGACAATGAATTGAATAGAATTTTTCGATTTAACGTTTTAACTATTTCTACAAACTTTTTAACCATCAATGACAAATACTAGCGCTAGTTCAGCTATTTAAAAAAAAAAAACACAAATAAATCTAGAACCAAGTTGCCCCCCCACCAAAAAAACAGAAATTCTCAGCTTTAGAACCTCATTAGCGAACCAAAAACCTCACCCTAATCATGAATTAGAACTTCTCCAACATCTCCAACATGGTGGTGTTTCATCGCTTCCCTGAATCCAGCCCTGTGCACTCATTCTTTCACGGCTCCTAATTCACTTTAGAATGCAGGGTCAAAGGTCATGTAACTCCTCACAGGAGGGTTTCTGTAATGGCAGGAGGAACAGGCTTTTCCATAGAGAGAGGGTGATGGTAAGTTGTGGAGTCAGGTGTACAACACAGAAAGAGCATACAAACCAGTTTGGAAGAACTTCTTGTGGAGGATTTTAGCTCAAGACAAATGGAAAAAAGCTAAGAATAACTTCAAATGTAATGTGAAATGTACAAATTCTGATGCTGACGGGAAATCAGAAAGACCTTTAATAGTATCGGCAAAAATGTTGAAATGTTGAAATGTTCGGCAACTTGATGATGATTGTCGGAAAACAATCCACAACATTGCTGCCATTGTTGGTGTGTCCTACGGAAAAGTCCAGGCAATCCTCATGTGTAATTTGAACAATCACCTTGTTGCTGCCAAGTTCGCCCTCAGGCTGCTGATTCAGAAACAGATGGAACATCACGTTGAAGTCTGCCAAAAAACCATGCCGTAGATCATTACCGGTGACTAAAACTTGAGTCTATGGGTACAACCCAGGGATGAAGCAACAGCCTTGCCTTGTCTCCACAACCGAAAAAGGCAAGGCATGTCGGCAACTTGATCAAGTGCATGGTCATCGTATTTTTCGACATTCGATGCATTGTGCATCGGGAATTCATCCCCAGACTGTTAATAGCGAATTCGATGGCAAAAAAAAAAATTTCAAGCCTTTTTGATACCCTATTGTGGCAGCTATAAATTGCAGTTTCTCCACTACAAGTCTTTTTGACGCTCTTTGAAAAGTTAATAAGGCACTGAACCAGGGGTTATTACAAACCTCAAGCAAGAATGTGTTGTTTTTTTCCTCCTTTCCATCATTATCAAAAGCAATTTAGTACATGAACAGCATCATCACCTTGGCCTCAGAACCGTTAACACGAGCACAAGGTCTAACACACCGATCCTCTGTTTATAGCTTTACATACACGTCATGAGGATAGCTTTATGTAAGGCAGTACTTGACGGGATGAGAGCAGTTATTATGATCATGTGTGAATGTACAGCAATCAGTAGCACGTCTGTTTATACTTCGAGTGCTTTCCATTTACCGAGGCGTGTTGTGTAACATAAACATGAACAATAAGAGCACATTTGCACAGGGAAGTCGCACAGATCTGCTGGTGTAGGAGGGATAAAATGGAGCGAGGTATAGATCACTGTGCTAAATAGCATCAGGTAGAAAACCTGTGAATGTGAAAGCTCAGGTAGGAAGTGTTGATTTGAACCGAAATAATGAGTTTTTTTTTTAATGAAACTTAAGATCAGGGTTCTTTAACTCCAGTCATGGAGAGCCGCATTCCAGGTCAGTTTGTAATTCACCAACACCTGGTGTAGATGATGATCAGCTAACATGATTAACAAAACCAGGGTGACAAGCATATCTAAAGGGCGACAGCATGAATAAAAGGGGAAAATCTATAAGCTGTTAAAGGCCCCATATAGTCTCATAAAGTGTGTCTGCTCCCGCTGAAATACCCCTAACGTACGTCATACTCCCACCGTTTCAGCATCTATGTAAATGATCTACTGCTTAACCTGCACGCCCTACCAGAGAACAGCAGAGTTGAGCAACCTGCTAAGGCAGGTTTCCCTTAAATTAGGTCATATTACAGGTAAAATCTGATTAGCTTGTTTAAAACCCAGCCAAAACAAAAATTAGGAAAAAATAAAAGTACAAAAAAAACAGCAAATAATATGTTGCAGACACCCATCAGCATGATTGAAAAGTGAAGTTTGCATAATAGATGGCTTTGTGTAACATGAAAAATGTATATAAACTTAGACTATGATCTTAATGATCGGAATGGTATGGTTATAATACATTACCACCGCTTCACACAAGACTTAAGATTAAAAAAAAAAAAGGTTTCTTATATCTTCCAAAAACGGTGGCGATAATAAGAAAAAGCAGTGCAGAGCTTTTTGTGAAGAGCCACCATGAGATAAAACGCAGGTTGTTAGACCAAACACATCTAAACATTAATTTACAGCCCAGCAGCGTACAAATAAAGATTCCCTAAAGATTAATTAAAGACTGCTGTTTGTATTTCATACAAATATAAGGAAATGTACATGGCCATAAAAGTTCAAACTGTCCACATGTTTAAAACGCAGTTACTGAAAACTGACAGCTGCTCATTTTATGTATAATTACAATGACTTTTAAACATTAAATTTGGTCTCCGGCTCACTGACCGGACTTTCAAAGAGGACGTCCAGCTGTAACAGTAATGCACCAGTATGGTGTCCTAAAACAAATTTAAGGTATATTTGTTTACAGGAACTAGTGTGTCTTTTAGATGTCCTACAGCTTTAGATGTTTAACTGTTTAACTATACACTAAAATAAAACTAATCATAATTATTGGGAAGTTGTAAAATGCTTAGTTAGTTAAGAAAATCTGTAATATACATATATAGGCTATGTATTTGTAAACAAATGGGACAAAAGCTCCACTACAACTTACCCCGCTCTACTCTACTGTATAGGTGCATTTTTGTACCCAAGCAATAGTGGACAATCAGTGGTCTGTCCAGTTCTCTCATTAAACACACATTTTATAAAAACAACACTGCATGTAGTAACACTGCAAGTGTATTACACTAAATATTCAGGAGATAGCTTGAAAGTAAAGGACTCAACATTAACAACACTGCCCCTTGGTGTACAGATGAAGAATTAGATTGAGTCATAAATAATAATACAAAATAAATAAATAAGAGAACACATTTGTTTTTGGAGAAACACAATTTAGAGGCTTACAATGAAACAGTAGAGCTGTGTATAAACATCATTTTTATTCTGTTTTTAATTTTAGATGCAGGTTTAATAAACATACTGTGATGATAGAAGATAACTATTTACAATAGAAGTAGCAGGAAATGCAGATTTGTATTTTTTTTTATATATTTATATAATATATTGCTAAAACCGAAATGAAGCTTGAAGGCTGCGACTCCCTGATGCCTCTGTGATGCGTCTCAAGCCAGAATTAGAGGGGATTTTCTTAAAGGGTCGAGAGACACCCGTGTGTTTTGGTGATGACTAGGTTTAGTTTAAAGTCGGGGTTAAGATTATCTAGGTCAGATTAGCACACTGAGCCGCCGCTTTATCAGACACACACCAGCTGTTAAGGTTATGCAGGAGGTGTAACAGACAACCAGTGTAGCACAGGGGGAGCAAAATCATTTAAGGTAACAAAGTTTGGTTCGTTAATATAAAGCTAAACATTAAGTTGTTTTTCTTTATATCTCAGATCCAAGATGGCTTCAAAACTAACAACAGAAAGTGGAACAGAATCAAACCCAACACCAATTGACTGATCTCTTCTTAGGGCTGAAACATTTAGAACTTTTCTACCTTCTTGCCTTGTCCGAGACTGTCAATTTAAGCATTTGCCTCCAATGTAAACTTCTACACACACATCTTTGACTATGGATCAAGACTTGTGGAACCCTGTATAAAATTTCCCTTAATCATATAAATATATAAACTTTTTGGGAACATCATACAAATTTAAGCTCATAGCTGTTTATTGCTCTCTTTTGCCCCCTTGTGATGTAACCGAGACTAGCATCTATTGAAGACTACTGTAGTAGCAGAAATTGAGAACAAAAAAAAAGTACATTAAAAGTAAGTAAATAAAACATCTGTACATCTACGACAAAACCTACAGTGCAGGAGTGTGTAATAAAGCGACAGCTGTACAAATACACCCCTATAGTGCGTTATAGAGGATTACAGAATCACTAAATGGTTTATTAAAAAAAAAAAAGAAAAAAGGCTTGCTTCGTATTACGCTTCGGTGAAGAGAGGTTCACAAGGAGATTTTAAAATCACCGATAAATCAAGCTCCTGAACAGTTTCTTCATCTAGAAAACACCCCTGATTTAGCACATAAATGGTTTTAGAAATCAAAACAGCTTCATTTCATCCAGCAGGGCGAAAACTGAGAGCAAAGTCGAGCTAACTTCGTGGCCTGATCTCATGCAGGCCTGTCTGACTCTGAATCTGATTGTCTACTGAAGCAGAGTAAACCAAAAGAAAAAAAGAACACACAAATGGGGAAAGACAAGGTTGTTTAACTCATGGGTTTAGGATATCTTCTTAAATCCCATCCATCAGGTTTAGCTTTGCTGGTTGTCAATCGGTTGACACGTACACAAATTTCCCTTTGATGTTAATGATCAAACATAACATCTGATGGTTTATGTACCAGGCTTTAAATAAGCCTGAGTCAGTTTTTTTTGACGGAAATCAAAGTGGTCTACAGGGATTTACACTAGTGCTGATCAGTTTTAGATCAGGTAGAAAATAATGTATATCACATTTTGACAACTTCGCATGCAATATGTTTTTGAGAGGGGTAAAAAAAAAAAAAAAGTCTATTTGTTGAGCGGATGCAGCTGGGAGCCAGGACCGAGATTGTATCCACAAGATGATATTTCAGCCAAAAGAAGAAAATATTTTCTGTGATTAGAAATAAAGATACATCTGCTCCTGAGCTAGTGATGGATCAAATCAGCACCAGGCTGCTACCAGAGGAAAGAAAAATAAATATGATGCATCATGTTACAAACGTAAAAATGGAACAGAAGGTTAAAATACCCACGTATAAAAGAAACCTGACGGGATATACTAATCATTTCTTCTATACATGTAATTTTTATGTGAAAGCTGTGGTTTCGTGCAAGTTGTTACTTCACTATGTATTTTTTGCCCTTTTAATTGCCTTACTAATAATGTAACGTTTAAAAGGGAAAGGTTTTATATATTTAAAAAAATAAAATGATTTAAAAAAACTCGCCAGTACTGTGCAAAAATTACACTAGAGCAAGGATGTCTAAAAAAAAATTAATACATTTAAACAAATACTATAAACAGCAGTAAACTGTAATTAATGAAACAAAGTGAAGATTTTTTTTTAAATCCAAAAATTTATGTTAGTCTCAGTTACAACTTTAAAGTTTTATAAGGAAATGAGCTGCTTAGTTTTAACGAACATTTTACAGAACCATAGTCCTAACGAGGACTTTATCCCAACTGCTTTTTATTTCTTTCCATGAGGCAAAACCTAGTCCTAAAAGTTTTTTGGTCTGAAGTGTTTTTACATATGCTGCTTTCTTTTCTGGCCTGCCAGATTTACATGTTTTGTTGAAATACAAGTTTTAGTCAATCGGAAATATTTTTTTTACCTCACAGTGAAGCATACATGTTTAACAAAGTTTGTATTGAAAACTAAAAAAAAAAAAAAGAAAAAAAAAAAAAAAAAAGGGTGACTTTTGCACAGCACTGTACATTTTAAGTATCTGCATTAATACTGAAAAGATTATTACTTCATACAGCAAACATGTCTTGGCTGATCATCTACATATGTGGTTAAGGGAAAATTGTGTACATGTCATTTTTGTGGAATTTGCTTCTTTTGGACACACACACACACACACACACACACACAAAAGTAGCAAACATGCACATAATCCCAGTTTAAAAGCATAAAGCAAGTTCATTAGGTTAATAACCCTGAGGGCTAAAACTGACATTTCTTCTGCATAAAAAAAAAAAAAAAATTGAGGTGCAGACCAACTCGTGAAGCATTCAGTGCAGCAACTTTAACTTCCTGATGGAGCCAGTCATCTCTTTAAGGCTTTACAACACTGCTTTGTGTCCGTAGTGGGTTGACGGAATCCCGTATTACACTGAATTACTTTATAACGGCATGCCGATGAGACGGCATGCTTAAACTATTGAGGGGGAAACAAATTTAAATAAAATAAATGAAAAGAGTCACAGTTCACAGTAGTATCATTTTTTTTTCCCTTTTAAATATTTCCTTAAATATATACACAAAGCAATACACATTATCTGTTACTCTGAGGAATCCGTGAACGTCAGATCGATCTGCTCACTTCACACATCTCCGGCGGATATTTTAACCAATAATCCGACAGGCTAAATCGAATGTCAGTTTTATTATTATTATTATTTCTTTTAAATCATTACACCATCATGAAGAGTGGCAAGATCAGGCTTTTTTTTCACTAACAAAAGCCCTCCACCAAACACCTCCTGTCCTCATTGAATACGTCTCTGTGAATATACTTGCTGAAAAGCCTTTTCTGTCATGTACACCGGCTGAAAGCCTCTATAATATAGTCATTTAAATATCTGGTAAATAAGCAACCGTGAAAAACATACGATGCAGGAAGGGCACACCTGTTCACAAGCATACATCCGGCTCTCTTAAACCATACACTGGAAATTAACTAAATTAAAATATATTAATGAGAAAGTAAGTAGGTGTGAGAGACAGAGATAGATAGAGAGAGAGATAGATAGAGAGAGAGAGAGAGAGGAGGGGGAAAAAAAAACAAAAACAAAAAAAAACACACGCATACTTATAAAAGCCTGCGAGTCATTAATGAGTGTATCATATATGAGCGGATGATCCGTGGAGCTCGGTCCTCGTAACATACACTTAACTTGACTCAAAATCTACAGGTGCGTGTCGTCATGACCACCGGCCCGCGCCAACTAAAAAAAGGGGGTTAGGGGAGCGCGGCGGCGCCACGGTTCGAGCCGCCGCAGAAGGCCGTGAACGTGGATCATTCCGACTCAGCCACTCCGAGGAGCCTCCGACACGCTGGGGAGCCTCCGCTGTGTTGATCCGCGCCACTCCGGGATGTCAGAAATAAATCTGTTTAGCGTCCGAGGGGTTCTGCTCCATCGGACAGTACGGACATTTCAACCTGCGGAGACGAAAGGCGAGAACCAGCGTCAGATCACGACCAAAGGAAATTAAACATGATGGGAATTGACCTGAATAGACTGCCTGGCCCAAAAAAAAAAAAAAAAAAAAAAAGTCAACTTTAGCCTGGATTACAGCACACAAATCTTGCGGTTTATTCGTGAGTATCATCAGAATACAAAAACTCCCTGGATGCGATAATCTGGCCATTGTGTACATTCAGGTCGTCAGCTGACTTCATGTTATTGCTGCATAATGCTGCTGAGGCTACACCTGAGCAACTGAAGCAACATATATGTTGACTCGTACAGTGGACACTATGCATGATCGCGTCATGTGCTTCCCTTCTTACCCTGACGCACACATCACTCTAAATCAGGGTCAAGCTGGACTTATCAGAATGTCATGACATCTTTTTCCATAGCGCCAAAGATCGATCTTTATTCTTCCAAGCAAACTGAAGACTTTTTTTCTAACGAATCTCACTAACAAGTGGTTTCCTTATGGCCACACAGCTGTTTAATCTGTTTATCACATGTCTATATGTGTGTGTTGCATGTGTGTATGGCAATGCCTTAACTTTCACTATTAAACGTAGCTATGGCAAAGGTTGCCCCAGACTTACAAACAAGTTCTGTTCGTAAGTCTGATTTGTTCTCAAGTCCAAAAAAGTGAGCCTTTGACATGAATATACAATGTAAGATACACAAATACACTTGGTTAAATCTAAGCAGTGCATCTGTCCCTTTTTCCTACAATGCCATCATGTGTGCAAAAATCGCAACTGCATGCAAGTCATTTTAAACATGCACTTAATCTCACACTAATTTCCAGTAATTTCAAATTTTCTTTAGTGGTTTTCTTTGCTTGATGTATAATAATTTAACACTTCTGAAATGGCAACCTTTTTTTTTTTTTTTTTTGGCCAGACCATGTACTCTTTTAATTAAAGCAGAACACTTAGAGCTCAATTCATTCCTTAATTCCAACTCCAATGGTAGACACATGTATGACGTACAAGTCTAATCTGCCCTTCCCACTTTTTTATTTTATTGACACCCCTGCACTATTTTGCACATGAATGTAACCTGTACAGTGGAAGTGACATGCATTTATTATTTGCTATAGTAGACATACGTTCTGCCAACAAACTGTGTGTCTCTATGTGTGTGTTCTCATATAAAAAGCACCTACTTCCCAGCGTTGGTGAGTTTGTTTAGGGCGTCTCTAGAGATGACGTGACCGCAGATAAGCTTCATGGGTGGGTTACTTTCGGAGGTCTGCTGCCTCAGGATGGGACACGCGAACACTGAATGATACCAGCACTTTTTTCCCAGGTCTATCTCGATCTGCGCAAACACACACAGACGAAAAATTTTATCCTTGTCCAAAATTTAATGGAATTCACGTTCAGATGGTATTATTTGTCCAAGTTCTTTTTGTTTATGCTTAATAAAACATATCAAGAAATAAAAATAAATTAATTAATTAAATTAAAAACATAGGTGCTTTCATCTCCTGTGGAACGGCACCGACTCCGAAGAGATTTTATTTAGATACATTTCAGACTTGAAAGCGGTGAAAACCAGAAAGCAGGAAAAAAAAAACAGACATGTGATTTGTAAAACAGTGGTGTATCAGGAAAGGTACATCTGACGGTTCATTTAGAAAAGAATTCCAGAATGATATTTTAATTTCCAACCATCACTTTGCACATTGTTCTGCTCATTACTGGACATTGCTTTTCCATATTTCAATTCTATTTTATATCTCGTACATAGTGCAAATCCGATTCTACAGCTAAAAGTTTTCTATATATTTGTACGATTTTTACTGTAGTTGACGTTAGTCTTTTGGCTGCTCCCATCGAGGGGTCGCCACAGCGAACCATTTGATCCGGACAACAACTTGGCACAGGTTTTACACTGGATGCCCTTCCTGACGCAAGCCTTCTATTTTATCTGGGCTTGGGGCCGGCACTGTACCCAGTGGCTGGGGTTTGGACATTGGCTGGGAATCGAACCCTTTCACATGGCAGGTGAGAAACCCACCACAAGAGGTGGGTAGAAACGAGTTGCATTTACTTGAGAAACCTTTGGAAAAAAAATAATAAAAAAATTGACTTCCATGACTAGTTTTACCGTTTTAGTAGTTTGACAGTGAAGCAAACGTGTCGCGGTTAGTTTAGCTGTTTTATTTAAATCTTAACATATATAATTAGCAAATAAACTAAAGACTAAAAAAAATACAAGTTTCTTACATTTGCTTTGCTGGACACAGTTTATGGTAAAGTGAGTCTTGTGCACATACTCTATGTTCTACTGTTATTCAAATCTGCTGAGTCATTCGGAGGGCGACTACGTATGTACAGTTTATCTTACACAGGAAATAGTTTACACTGTTAACACATGTATGTTACCTACACAGCAGATATTTATTTTAAAAGCTTTATATTGTGAAAAAAGTGAGATTAGGAAATTGGTGTTTCTTGTTCGTTAATTTGCTATTACTCTTACTTGATTAAATTCTTTGGCTACGCTACCCACCACTCAGTTTTAATTATTATTATTATTCACATCTTGTATTCTTCATTTGAATATCTTTATCCTTTTTTTCTTGCTTATATTCTTTATTTAAATACTTAAATAAATTACATTTTACAAGCATTTCACCTCATATCATATTCATATTTGTATGACTGTGTAAGTGACAAATATAATTTTTATTTAAATACCTAGTAGTAGTCTTATTAGTCTTATTCATGAAGTGTTTGTTTGCTTGACTGTTTTTGTATTTAATACACTTTGGACAAAACTGTCACCTCTGATTCTTTCCATCAATCAATTAAATCATTCATGAGCATTTAGGCAACATACTTTTTCTTCTACTAAATAACTGGGAACACATGCGGTCATCATTGCACTGGGAGGAGGCGGTTGGGTCAAAACACTTGTGCCGTTGTTAGGGCAGATTAATACACTGATTGTCTTGGGACCACCAAATTAAAACTCTTATGATGTATTACAACCAAATTGCTGACAAAAACATGAAAAATTCTATCATTTCTATAAACTCTATCTAAAAAAAAAAATAAATAAATAAATAAATCGCTGTGCTCGCTGTTAGATCCTGATATAAAACACACACAGAACTGCCTGAGCACCATTTCGACAGTTTTGCTGAGGTGCAGCTTGACCTGAGATAAAGACCGAGCAGAGAGCATCATGAGGGTTTAAACCAAAAACAAAACCAAAGTACACAAAGCGAGAGAGAGAGACTCACAGGCAGCTCGTCCTTATGTGTCCAGACACCGCTACACTGCCTCTGCTCGATGACCTGCTTAATGTTCATCAACACAGGCAGGGCCATGCACCCCGACGCAAAACTGAGGGACACACACACACGATTTATAATAAAAGTTGGCTAAGTTAATCTTGAGAGTGTGACAGAACTCGACAGGAGTGTCTGACCTGACGCTGAGCGGAGACTCTACGGACAGGCCAAGCAGGGCGCAGGCGTCCCGAGTGAAGATGTTACAGATCTCGGCCCACTGGTTGGTCTCGAGCAGGCTGCGGTACGGAGAGTTCTCGATGCCATTGCGCAGGTAAACCAGGCTGCCCATCAACACCTGGATATCTACAAGAGATACACATCACACTCACAAACAGATCCATCACAGCTAAAGCTCAAGGTTAGATCTAATACTCTAGCAGCACCAAGGTAAAGAAAATACAAGTTTCAGTTTAATACCTAAACTGCTGTTGCAATTATCCAAACATTTTTTTTTTTTATCATTAATACGTTACTAATATCTGGATCAGCCGTTACAAACAAAGTAGTTTTGGCTGTAACAGGTTTATACGGAGGTAAAAAAAAAAAAAAAAAAAATCCTGTACTCTGGTTGTACAATTTATTTTAAATACCTTTAAAAAAAAGAGAAACGTAATTTTTTAACATTTTGTCCACCTGTCAACAAGATTTCATGTTTCCTCGTTAAAAGAATGTGTTGAGGTGAGCTGCGAGTCACAACTGCGCTGCCGTCTTCACTCTTTCATCAGAAGTGAATTTTCAAATATAAAGAGTACCAATCCACTGTGAATCTTCAAATGTAAAACGTACCAATCCACTTGACTAAATCTGTCCCCCTTTACTCACACTACGATTATGTGGCTGTAAACCGTAACCGTGCCTTCAGAAAAAATTCTCGCATGTCAAATGTAATGGTTTTGGCTCTGCACCTTTAAATCACCAGGCGAATCCTGGATGTCATTTTTGTCTCGAGGCTGTTTTCCACTGTATTGGACTGTGTATAGGAGACCAAACAGGCGAAAGTCTGATGGAGCGAGATCAGGACTATATGGAGGATGCTTTAACAACAGTGTGGGCAGAAGTGTGCAAACGTGCATCGTCACGTGAGATCACGACATCCTCCGAGGCCTCCTCAGTCCTCTGTGTTTAATCCGAAGTTTAGGCTTCTGCTCTTCAACAAGTGTCTCACTTGTATTTGATGATTGTTAAACCTTTTTCCTGATAATGTTCCAATACTTCTGGCTCTTGAGATGAGAATCACAGAAAACTGTAAGCGCTGATGAATTTTCCAGCTGATGGTTTTGACTTTTGAATTTTTCCCTGATTGAGGATGTTTCCCATCTGTTTACTCCCAGAAACATAGTGTTGAATCCGTGTCTCGTCACCGCTAACGATTCTCTTTAAGAAAACATTCACCTTCTTTAGAGTATTGCTACACATTTTCTTTAGAGAGATCCAAACGCTTCAGTTTATGCTCTTCTGAGAGTTGTTTCAGCAATAAGTACACAGACAGAGCACAAAAAAGGCACATTTTTGACTCACCCTCGTACTGAGCAACTTCTACTAACAATTGAAGCCTAACAACAAATGGAGCTTTAAAAAAATACTGCATGCATACTGCATCACCGTTGTAATTATTTATTTATTTTATTTTACGATACTAGGTGGGTGTGTGTGTAACATTTATGGACGGAGTCTCCGTCTCGGACCTCTCTGATGCTGCGCGGCGAATGGCTGGAAGTGCCGAGCGTAGTGTAGCGCCTCTAACTGGTTCTCCACACCTCCGTTCAGCAGGCTGATGAAGTAGAGTCGGTGCAGCTTGAACTCCAGACTGCTGTTCAGATCCAGGAGCCTCTGTCGGTTTGTGACGGCCCATCTGAAAAAGACAAAACACACACAAACACAGCATCAAAGCTGAACCTGAGTCGAACTTTGCACTCTCAATAGCAAATGATGATTCTCTGCTTTTCCCACACACACATACATACACACATATACACATAATGTCTGTAGTTCTCTGTTGTCAGGAAAATTATATTAGATTAATACAAGGTCTCTACGCACTCCAGCGCAGGTCGGAGGTCCTGCATTCGTAAAGCCTCAAGAATGCGGTTCAGTTCCAGAAACGGCTGCTTCATGCTCATGTCGATGACCACGCCCGACTCCTGCCCGACCATAGAGAGAGCAGAATAAAGCACTTTTAACAATTAACGCAACAGATGGAGTTCTGTATAAAACCATTTTGTACAGCCGAACCTGACAGAGGTCCTCGGCGACGCTCAGCATGCCCTGTCGATACAGGTGCTCCACGATGGTCTCGCTCAGGTTCCTCTGCTTCTCGGAGGAGTCCCACACCGTCTCTGCTACCACGGCGCTCACCTCCGCGTCGAAGTTCTGCACAGAAAAAAAAAGCCTTGTCAAACAGAAGTAGTGTAGAGTCAGAGACGAGGTACTGCACTCGATTGACCTGCATTAGAACGCAACAGAATTAAGACTTATAAAAGAGCGCTCTGACCAAGCCTCACTGTTCACGGCAGCTCAAAACAATTCGCAATCGTACTACTGGTATCAAAACTATTAAAAAAAAAAAAAAATCTGTTTAATTACAGATCCCTTGAAACTTAGGAGAAAAGTTACTTATTACATCAACATGATCAACAGTTAAATGTTCTTTTCAAAATGCAGACATCCCCGAAAAATAAATAAATGAAAGAGACAAATAAAACGGGCAGAAGAAACAATTGCAAAGTAATTAGGAAGAGGGGGAAAAAAAACTAAAAGATAAACAGCTTACAGACAAAATTAGAAAACAGAATGACCAAAAAAGACAAAGAAAGACAGCCAGAAAAACAGCAGAGAAAGGCAGAGAAATAAAAGACGATATGCTTATACAAGTATAAAATTAAAATAATTATTAACTGTACAGCATGTATAAAGAAATGCACAAAATGATGGGAGAATAGAAAAAAGGATAGAAAAAGAAAGAAAATAGCAAAAAAAAAAAAACTTTTAAGACAAAAAAATAAATAAAATAAATAATTCTCAACTAAACTTATAAAGGAAGAAAGAAATAATGAAAAAAGAAAGACCTGTATAATCTAAAAATAAAAAAAAACAACCAAAAAAAAACCCCAACAGACGAAGCGATGGCGGAGTGACCCACTCTGTCGATGGCTTTGCCCACTTTGGACACGCTGCCGTGAATGTCCTTGTGGCGAGACGCGAGCATCTGCACCGTCTCCTTGATCTCCTTACAGCACTGCACCATGGTCTGAGAAAGCACGGATAAATCTGTGTCCTGTACACCTGCGAGGAGAAAATAAGGTTAAATTAGATTAAAACTCCAAGCACCATCGATACTAGAAAAGTGTTAATTACATCAGCGTCTGAGAAAAAAAATTAAAAATAAACATCTGGTTTGGAAACATGTATGAAAAGTTGGTCAGATTTACTTTAACTAGATATGGGGTTTTCTCTCATAGTGGCGCTTCACATTACTGCTTTTTATTATCGCCATGGTCTCAGAAACGTGACAGACTACGAGACAGACTAGTTTTAAACTTCCCAGCAAAAAGAATAAACGTACATCGATCTGATCATTCATCCCTGAAGGTTCAGTTTTCATAGGCTACTTTATTTTTCTTAAAGTAAGCCATGCCGGGTCACGCTTTATCTTATGTTTCTTCCTTACACGGCAAACAATCATGTTTATTGTCTTTATTAAGTAACAAATATAGCCATGCCCACTCAAGGGGAAAAAAGAAAAAGAAAAAAAAGCGCTACATTACTGGTATATTAATTATTTTCGTTTATCAAAAGAAAGCATCAGGGTCCGGATAGCACAGTCACTTAGTCGGGATCCAGTCAGTGATGTCTACGGTAGATTATTGTTTAAGCCAGTATTTTCCTACATCTTCTAGTTGTTAGTCCAAATCTCCAGGAGTTTTTACATTTCTAAAGCACTACATCTCAGTCCTTGGACTGCATCCCAACACACACATCATATGCGATTCACGTCCAACAGTGGAGTTGATTTAGAGTCAAACAGCCGTCAGCATATGAACGCTCGTCTGTGAGTCACTCTCGGATCTCGGTCTCTGCATTTGGACGATAAAAATCTCTGACTCCACCTTTTTAAATTTTTAAAAAAAAAAAATAACATTAAGGGCAGTTTGCATGTTTAGCTCCCCTTTTTGGAAATTCTGTGAGAAGCAATGCCAAAAAAAACTCCACCCATCCCTTCCTGTACCGTACTGTGCCCGGCACAAATCTCAGTAACAGCCTGGAAATCAGCAATAAATAAATAAGTAAACAAATCTTTCTGGTAGGACAAACTGACAACATCTGTAAAACATCTGATTTATGTAAACACTGGGGACATGCGTGCACCCGTTGTAGCTTCAGACTCGTGTTCTTGGACAGAAGTTGAACCTGAGGGAATTAATTAAATTTTTATTTTTTTTTTACACATCTTACATGTGACCAGCTCAAGAATGCTTTTAAACTCCTCACTTTGCTCCCAAGTTATGCTTCAGAAATCATCAAAACCAGCCCACATAATCTCAACAACAAACGGTGTTCCTGTTAAAGTGGCCAGCAAGCGTATGCTGGCCGCTTTGTTCCGGTCGCTCACCGAAGGCGACCAGCTGGCTGCGCAGCTCGCACACGCTCCTTAGCAGCTCGTCGAGGCGCTCCTCCGACTGGTGTCCGTAGGTCATGAACCTGTGCAGGACCTTCTCCAGCTCGCGCTCCACACACGCACACTGCTCCATGGCTCTGTCACTCGGTATCGATTGCACTATCGCGCATACGGCAAGGAGCGACAAACACCGGCACCTACAACAAAACACAAACATACAAAGTGATCATGACATTGACAATGTAATCATTAGTTCAATTTCTCCAATACTTAAATTCCTTTAATTATACACTCGCACGTTTATAAATGCCGCTCAAGTCAAACCGGGATTTCTGGTGACCATAGGTGTAAAACCGGTGATTGACATTTACTCTTATCACCTCAGTAAAACATTTGAATGCTGGAAAAACATTTTAAAGAAGTCTGTATGTCCGCACTTGCACATTACAGAAAATTCGTCTGGGAGTCCTTGACACATCACCGGTATACAGTCCTGACCCCGCTCCAAGTCATTTCCTGAGTTCCTGGGAGGCCGGGGTTTTCAGACGTGAATGAGACAGAGAGTCCGATTACGGCCCTGGCATACCAAGAAAACTTTCTACCTCGATGGTATCCAAGCACAAAGTTAAAGCGCAGGGAATTATAAAGAGAAATGGAGAGAGTTTTAACATCATACAAGCACAAGTCCCTGTTTGACTCGAACGCCCCTTAAATGTTTTTAGACAGCACAAACACTAAATATATAGCCTTTTTTTTTCATTAAAAAAAAAATGCCACACAAGTCAGTATATTTACTATATAGCATTTGTTTATTAAATATTATATCAAGCTATACTTACTTGTCTTAATTAGGTTTATTTATCTTAAAAGTCTAACCATGGTGGCTGGTGACTACTTAAATCCTATGTATTTATTTATTTTTATTATTTATTAATTACAGCAATACATTTTTATTGATTTATTAATTGTTTGCCTGTCATAGGTTGGAAGTTGAACAGCTGTTCTCTCTCTCTCTCCCACACACACACACACACTGAATTTAATAAATAATAAACACAGGCCAGCTTAGCAGATTAGCCAGTCACCAACCATTAGCACCTGATTTTTCTTCTTTCTTTAACCATAGAGGAGAAACAAAAATCTGGTTTGTTTAATAATAAGTCATTTTAAAATTATGAGACTATAATTAGAAAGAAAAAAAAGAAAAAAAAACTAAACAAACAAACAAAGAGAGCTGAACACCCAGAGAGAGAGAGAGAGAGAGGAGCAGTGAGCTGTGCTAGCTAGCATGCTAATCAGGACAAACAGCAACTCGCTAGTTAAAGGACTTCAGGGGGGAAAACAGGCTTGTTATAAAACATTACACGCTGACACCGGGTGTGGAAGACTTCTGTAAAAACAAAACAACCATTCCTAACTCATTTACACCATAAACGTGTGAAAAAAATAAAATAAATAAACAAAAACCTGTACTCGCCTGTTGTTGTAGCAGCAGCACTCCTCCACCAGACGTCCCCTGGAAACAGGAAGGTCCTTTTCTACTCGGGCTGCGTCCCAATCCAAGGCAAATCGAACTACTGGGGCACTAGGTAGTGCGCGCGCGTGCTCGTAGGTCCCGACGCAGACGGAGGGCGGCACTGTAAGGAGCAAAGATTAATTTGGCCACATGTTTCTGGGCTTTTACTGCACTGACTGCCTTCTACTGAGCAGGAGGAGGAACAGCCGGTGTTCTTCTAAGGAATAAAACAGTGTGTTAGGAATGCAATCATTTTTTTACACAAGCATTTTTTAATTTAAGTGCTAGACTGAACACTGCATATAATACATGTAATGCATGTACTATAATTTGATTGCTTTTATTCAAGTCAAGTCCTTGTATAAGACAACCAAGTCCGAATACTTATGGACCTGACTGTACTGCAGATATTTGCCAGTCCTATTATCATAAGTAAATAAATTTAAACAGTGTCTGCAAAGTGCCTAAATGTAAACATATAAATGTAATTTTACTTATACACTAGTACATACAAGGGCCGTCCAAGTCAAGCTGGGACTTTTGATTGTGCAGAATAACAGAACACAGTTATAAAAGTGTAAAAACTCCCCTTTTTTTCTCTATATAATCCGCTGCTATATTAATGCATCTATCCTAGTGTCTCACTAACGCTTGGACACCATCAAGGTAGAAGGTTTTCTCAGTACACCGGAGCCACGCATCACATCTGAAACACTGGCCTCTTCGGAACTCCTTCAATGGACCAAACATGTGGAAATGGCTCAGTGTGAGATCAGGACTGTACGGGGAATGTGACAATAACTCCTGGCCGAGTTCCTGGTGCAGTGGACCTCCACGTCCCCCATAAAGTTCTGACCTCGCTCCAAGCTCACATCCACATGTTTAAGCCATTAAAGGAGTTCCTGAGAGGCCAGCGTTTCAGACGTGATTCACACGCAGCCTCATGACTGTGGTGTACTGAGTAAACTTTCCGCCTTGATGATATCCAAGAACTAGTGAAATGATGTGATGAGTGCACTAGTGTAGCAGGGGATTATTATAAAGAAATAAAGGCAGTTTTTTTCTCTAAGGACTGTCTTGTTTTTATCTGCACATTCAAAAGTCCTGGTTTGACTCGAACACCCCGGTATGTACTAGCATATGAATGAATTTACAATTGTTTTTAAAGATCTGTCAGGAATACGACTAAAAATTATTGTCAGCTTCCCCTACACAGTATGATCCATAAGTGTTTGGACAAGCCTCCCCATAAAATGTGGAAATGACTCGAGCAAGGTCAGGATTGTATGGAGGATGTGGCAATAACTCCCAGCCAAGTTTTTGTAATGTGCAATCAATGTGTGTTAAAGTGTAAACTTTAAAGAGTATCTTTAATTCAAGGAGTTTGACACAAATACTTTATTAACCACTTAGGATTTAAAGCCATTCTTTACAAAGTCCCTTTATTTTCTATTTTCCCTTTGTATCTATCCTCATTATAAACATTATTTTTAATATTTGAGTGCAAAAACATTGCAGCCAGTGACAGCATAACAACTGAATTCCAAGTCATTATTAAATGCTTTAAACCCATCCTTAAATCCATCTGCACTGTGCTATCAATAATGCAGCATTTGACTAAATCTGAATTCATCCTGTTACTTCTATCCATGTTCGTCTTTTCACATCATCCCAGTATAAGTCAATTTTGTTCCAGAACCACCCAGGCTTTTTTTTCTTCCTTTTAGATGCCTTCTGGCAAAGCCTTAGTCTTCTTAAGTGTTCCCAGTGGTTTCCACCTTGGGAGAACCCATCTGTTTTTACACTCATGGAGGCATCTCTCGTTTGAAACGATACACCTACATCCTTCAGAGTATCACTGACCTGCTTAGATCTTATGAAGGAGTTTTTCTTTAACAAAGAAAGAGTCCTGCATCTTCTCATCATCATCTTCAGCTCTATTCAGTAGCATTCAAGGCCTTTTAGTGTTCTTTTTAAAGAATGAACCAGATTGCTGATTTGGCCATGTCTATTGTTTTTGCTACTGCTCTAATAGGGCTGTTCAATTTTTTTTTTCAGTCTAAGGACTTACATCATTCACTGACATCAGCCTGTCTTTGTGCTTTATATCGAGAGTTCCTATAAAAAGCTACCAAATGCAAATTAACTACTTGGAACCTACTCCGGACTTTTCATCACCTTCATATATCATGAAATAACTTAAATATAGGTCACAACTGATCATCAAACCGCTCATTAGTCAGTTTTCCAGTTACTTGTGAGACAAGTGGAAAACATTTCTATATTTCCTAAACAGTTAAAGAAATATCTTATTGAATCTTAAATTAAAGTTAAAAGAAAAATATCCTGCGTTATTTCAAATCCATTATGCTGGTACACAGAGGTAAACACATATTTGAATTTCAAACTACACTATTGAATCCGTAACATTATTGAAACGAGAGCATTAGAATAGGCATGCGATAAACACACTACTAGCAGAGCTTGTGTGACAGTAAATTAATCAGCAATCAGATTGTTGTAAAATGGAGTAAATACATTTTCGGTAAATTTAATAAAGAGTGCCACAAATTTCTGAGTTTAACACCCGTCCACCCGCATCCTTTATACTATTTACATTTACGGCATTTGGCACAGCAACTTATCCAGCATAGCTTACATTTTATCTCATTATACATCTGAGCAGGTGAGGGTTAAGGGCCTTGCTCAAGGGCCCAACAGTGGCAACCTAGGACCTTCCGGTTAGCAGTCCAATGCCTTAAACACTGAGCCGTTTATTTCGTTCTGATAGTGCGTTAGTTATTTTTATGCCTGTCACCAAGTAGTGGATGTCTCATGTTTTCAGGTTGCGTGTCTTTATCTGTCTGAGATTCTCATTAGTGCCGTATCTCAGAGACGATCAGTGGACATGGAGGAACGCTTGTACCCTGATAATGAACTGATTAGATGTTGAAAATCATCCAAACAGAGTCAAGTCACAGGAAGGGATCGATGTCTAAGATTTCTAACAGCTTCCTTCCTGTTTGAAGTGTACTTTGGAGAAATACAAGTTAATAACGAGAAAGACTAGCATCGAGTTCTGTCTGTTCTTCGGGATTTGCTCCAATTTATATTTTGATTTTATAGGAATGTTTTATAGGAACATTTTGCTTTCATTATAAAAAATGAACAGAATTAGAGAAACTGTGTGAACAACTGATTTTGCTCAAACAACAGTTTTCTAAAAGTATTTCTGCATTATATATAATCCACATAAACTTGCCTTCCCCCCATCCAAATAAAATGTAGGCAGATGGACTGTCTCAAACTGAAATTGTGTGTCCCACCTCAGATCTGGCATTCCCAGGCCTGGTTCCGCACACAACAATATCACAAAATCATTATTTTTTGTTTTCCTTGGATATAGCATGCTATAGTCATTTTAAAGAGAAACAACAGTGTTTTCTGAAAATCCAATAGAAAAAAAGAACATTTCAACTGACAGAAACACTCGTCTCTACTGTAAAACTTTACTTATAACATTTTTTCATATACACAAAGGAGTACAGTACAATTGAAGAGGGTTCTAACATGGCAGCGACAACTTTGCCCCACTTTCCCCAGACCAAACCGGTGTGTGTTTCGTCTCGTCTTGCAGCACCAAAGCACACTCGGATTCGGCAACTAACACGCCTTACAAAAACACGCACGCGCAGACACACACACGCATATACACTCACATTCACACACACAGAAATGTACAACAAAAGTGTAAGACAGTGAGAACTGATTCTACAAAGTCCATAAATATGAAGAGACTAAAGGAAAAACAAAGCATGCTTCTTTTGACAAGAGACGACTGTTGTAAAGTTTACAACGAAAAGAACAAAAGAAAAAGAAAAAAAAACACGTGGGGCAGGAACTTTAACATTCAGTGGATATCAAAAGAGAATGATTGTAAGGCCAACACATTGTTTAAACAATACTAAAAATGAGTGTCCTTCATTTGGAACAGCAGTCTTCAGTCTTTACTCAGATGTCCAGATCAAACCTTTTAGCATTTTCCGTATTTTCATTATGTCGGATTGAATTTAGGAAAATACCTCACATATCCAATATACAAACCAAATTTTTTAAATTATTCAACATTTGGCAAAGAAGAAAAAAAAACAAGCAAGAAAAGATTGAGAATCTCCACAAGGACCCTTGAGGTACACCTTCTAAGCTAAAAATTAAAAAGGCACAAATCTGATATCGTCTAGTGCGCGTATTCCTACGCCGGATTCACGGGTTATCAAAATACCTGACAAGGCTATCGCTAATGTTCTAATGTTGAAAATCCACAGATAGAACTTTCCCGCTAGATTTCACTGTGTTGGCAGTCTGCATCTCAGATTTCTGAAGTATTTCCTTTTAAAAAAATAAAAATTAAAAACCTCACTACTCTGTATTAAACGCACACTGATGGCATAAAGTACTGCCTCGTCCATATTTTACCTCAGGATAGGGGTGAGGCTGGTTACCGACGTCTGGACAGACATTTTTTTATTAGATTTTTTTGTCAAACAACAAAGTGAGGAAAGAATTAACGTGAGCTAGCTGGGATTTGTTTTTCTATACAAATTTTTTGTCTGTCAAAAAAATCTTTCAAAGTTGACTTTTGGAAAAGACAATTCTATAATCATTCAAAAAAAGCCCCCGTGCAGAGAAAAAAAAAAAAAAAAAACACCTCATGGGTTTTACAGTGTCTTAAAAATACGTTTTAATTCCCAACTTGCGCGTTAACGTCTTTCTGCGTTTGACTATACAGATCTTTTTCTGTTTGTTTTGCAAAACCATTAAAATCCTCTGAAAAAATAGTTTTGGAGAATATTTCTTGAAATGTTTTTTTCCCCCACAGGATCTCTGATTACACATGGTCATAAGTTTACCATTACAGTATCACCATTCAACTCATTGAATATGATATGGAAATAAGAGAGAGTTGTAGAATCGAAGCGCAGTACAGTATGTTTGGTTTGCTTTCACGAGCCGAGGTGTGCGAGGGTGGTGTTGGCGACAGCGGGTTAAGTAATAGCTTAGATAAAGGTGTACACGCGAATGAACAGAAACGTGCCTCTTGCAGTTTGTCTGCACCGAGGTCGTACCCAATGCCTGGAATGTCATAATAAACCTTGAAAATAAAACTGGTCATTTCGGGTTTGCTGTCGTCTCCACCACACAAGCCAGGGCTTTAGCAACTCTCAACTCAAGCTCGTAAAAAACAAACAAACAAAAAGATTCAAAATTCATGGCTGGGTCACTGAAAATCATTGAGTACCCTTGATTCTTTTTCAGTCTGCTTTGTTTCTATACTGTTACATACAGAGTTTATTAAATTCTGAATGAGATACAAGGACAAGCCAACTGATTCATCCGAAATCGGTCAATATCCAAAAGTGCGTCGGCGAGATCAGGGGGTCTTGTTAGAAATTCGCCCATGTGACTGGAATTACACTGATCTAATGATCTGATGATATCATCAATGGGTAAAATTCATCACGTTAATGATTATGGCACCTGTCAAGGAATGGGATTTATTCTAGGAAGCAAGTGAACAATTAGCTTTTAAACTTGGAAGCGTTGGAAGATGGAAAAATGACCAAGCGTGAGAATCTGATTGGTTGGTTCCCGGTATGCAGTGGTTTGCACCTACAAAATCTGGCAAAAGGAAGTACATTCCTGACCCATCTCCTTTGATTTCACATAAGAGCTCCTGTAGCTACTGTTGCACAGCCCATGCTGACCCCTGTCTATCAATAAAAGTGCCTACAATGGGCATGAGAGCATCAGAATTGCACCATGGAGCAATGGAAAAACATGGCCTGGTCTTTTATATCATGTGATTCTGGGAAACATTGGATCCGTGGATATTACTTTGACAGTAACTTAAACGTTGTGACTGACCAAAGGTGTTTTTAAAAATGGCAGTGGACTCTTTCAGCAGGATAATGCCAAACTGACCTTAGAGGACCTAAAGGATCTACTCCTAATGTCTTATTAAAAACACTTTTAGAGGTCTTGTGGAGTCTACACCATGTATATATATATATATATATATATTATGTGTGATCAGTGTATAATTTAGCACAGGCTGGTAAGTGGTAGGGTTACAGGAAAGAAATAAGAGGCGATTCTGATCAAATCTCTCACGCAATGACTTCCACTATTTCTTTATCACTAATATTACTTTCCTGGATCTAAACATGTCCTGGTAGCTACTGGTAACCTTAAATATCCACATCTAGGCCAAGGCTCACTTTCATAGAATCTGTTTTTTTTCTGCTTTGCAAATATATAAAATATATAGGTAACTAAACACCAATCTATGTAGTCAGAACCAGAACCAGTGTTTACCATTTAAGAGTCCATTTCTTTATGTGTTCTTTAAGACATGGTGTCGTCTTGACGAGTGTTGCTGCCCCACTTTGAGCTTACCAGATGTCTTCCTGTTCATGGTTTGCCAAGGATAAAAATGTAAACAGTAGGTGGAGATGGTGAAAACGAAACAAAACGAAAACAAACAAAAAAAAAGAACCACAAAGAAGCACCAGACGGTAACTTTACACCCAGGACTTCTGACTGGACAGCCAAAAGGTCCACAGCACCACTTTATTTTGCCAGTCCCCTTTGTCAAAGGACTTGGGTAAGGAAGGCAAGCTGACTGCTTACTCAAACTCAGCACTTTGCCCACATCTCTTAGAGTCAAAAAGAGTTGCTTTGCATTCCACTGAGTGCGCGTTAGCTGATCTCGGAGTGCTGATCTGAGATCAGTTTCCCTGCTTCGTTCCTACAGGCTACAAAGTGTAACTAACATTGAAACGGCACTTTGCCGCCCAGATGGCCGGGGCCATCTAGTGACCGACCACGTGACTGATATACAGATGGATGAATGGATGGATGGAAAGTAAACGCAAATTGCTCACTTCCCCCTATACGACTCGTCCTCTAAACCTTCAGCGTCATAGTCTTCCTCCACGCAACTCCTGTTATACCAGTCGTCATCTTCCCACTCCTCGTTGTCCTCGTCTTCAAATGTGTCGTAGTCCATCTCTCCCTCCTCATCTTCTTCTTCGTCTTCTTCTTCTTCCTCTATGACCTCCATTCCCACCTCCTCGCCTCCGATCAGCCCTTCCACCACTTCTCCGTCCTCTACCTCGGCCATGACGTCAACTTTCAGCCCCTTAGAGGGAGAAGAGGTAGGAAGCAGGTCCTCCTCCACCACTACGTCCTCCTCGAAGGGCACCGTGCGCCGGTTTCCGTGGAGCGCTTTCCTGGAAGAGGGAGGGATGTAGACCTCGGTGGTGGGCGGGGTTACCCTGCACTTGGGTGCATTCGGTGGTGGTGACAAGACAGGCATTCCTGGGATGTACTCTCGAATCTCTCCGGGTTCCAGGGGGTCGGGGCCACAGGGGTCGTGCTCGCTGCACGAAAGCTTGCCGTCCAGCTTGGAGATGAAGAGCATGCCGTCGCAATGCTGCTGGCAGTACGAGCTGGGGCACATTTCACAGAACGAAGCCGCCTCCTTGCCGCACTCGTTACACTGGTGCCACGGGCATTCCCAGCGACCTAACAGCGCACACACAAACACACACTTAGCTTCACATGTTCTAATGCATAAGGATTAATTCTAATCCTTTCATCTAGACAAAATCAAACAGAATCTTGGATGCGAGCATAACACCACACAAATCAAACATTTTATGTCTTAAACACTGCACACACACACACACACAAAGAAGAAGCAGATCTCTGTTCTCACCTGCGGGTCTCTTGGACAGGTTCAGACAGTCGGCGTGGTACACTTTGGGGCAGCCGGGCTTCTTACAGGAGATGATTTGACCACCGTCTCCGCAGTAGAAACATTCGTCCTCGCGCTCCTTCACCGCCTGCAGCTGGCTCTTCCTCTTTGCAGACATTTTCTTCTTCCCTTTCCGAACCTTGTCCTCTGATGGAGGCTGGTTCTGTAACGGCAGCACATGTAGACTTGTAACAGTACTTTAGAGTATTTTCCCCCCTGCGTGTGGTAAAAACAGAGCAACAGCATTCAGTCTGGAGCAAAACAACTGGTCTGAGAAGCGATGGTCTCTGTTCCCTACCAAGTGAACTCTGGTTTAAGTTAAACTGCAGCAAAAATGAGAGGAAGTGAAACCAAACGAGCCACGTTTCCATGGAGTTTTTTTTGTTTGTTTTTGTACACGCAAGCTGTTAAACTAAACTGTGATATATATAAAGGCAGAGGTGCTACAGAAATGCTGACATTTGGACTAAAAAAAAAATAATTGACACCGGATACTAGGGGTGGGAATCACTAATCATCATCTGATATGATAGTAACACCATATCTATGTGCAATTTGATTTAAATTGCAAATAATATTAATAATAATAATAATAATTTTTATTTATATAGCGCCTTTCCAGGGCTCAAAGACGCTTCACAATAAATGTAAACAAAAGTAGATAATACAGACACTGAAGCACTGAAATAGAGAAACAATTAAGTCAACAAACAGGAAAGAAAAAAAAAAAAGGAAATTCAAAAAAAAGACCTAATAGACAGACATGCAGAGGACTGGTGGATTAAGCCAAAGGGGTTCAATTTAACGAATCGGAGGTGTAACATTCGGAAAACAAGTGAGTTTTGAGTAATGATTTAAATACTAAGATGTTATTAACAGAACAGAGAGAGTGTGGTAGTGAATTCCAAAGTTTGGGTGCAATAACACTAAATGATCTGCGGCCCATTGAAGAAACGCGGTACCGAGGGACAGCAAAAAAGCCAGAACCGGAGGAAAGTAGGGGGCAAGCAGATTGAAAAGATAAGAGGGAGCTAAGCCATTTATAGATTTAAAAACAAGGAGAAGAATTTTGAATTTAATATGGTAGGCAAATATGGAGATCAAAAAAAATGGAGATCATACAAGATTGGGGTTATATAAGCAGAGCGTTTGGTATGAGTAAGTATTCTAGCCACAGAGTTTTAAATAGATTGTAATCTGGAGATTGAGCTGGCAGGTAAACCAATTAAAAGGGCATTACAGAAATCAATGCGTGATGAGACGAATGCATGGATGACAGTTTTAGCATCTTTGGTACTGATGAATAGACGCAGTTGGGCAATGCGGCGTAAATGAAAGAATGCAGATTTAGTGAGATTTAATGTGAGGCTGAAAGGAGAGTGTGAAGTCGAAGATTACTCCTAAATTTTTGACAGAAGTAGATGTTTTGATATGAGAGCCAGCAATCTCACAGGTGAAATTGGTGGGAATTTTGCTGGTGAGTGTTGGAGTTCTGATGAAATATCGGTGAGTGTTGGAGTCCATATTAAGTTTCAGAAAGTTTAAGTTAAGCTAATCTCTAATGTCCTTTACACAAGCAGAGATTTTTTTAATTTGGGCAGATGGAGTAGATGTACAGATGGAATAAAGTTGAATGTTGCCGGCATAAGAGTAATAGTTAAGACTATTGACGTTCAAGGATCAGACCGAGTGGGATTATTTTAATTGTAAATAGTAGTGGTCCAAGACCCGATCCCTGGGGAACACCTCACTTTAAGGAGAGGGTGGGCGATCGAAAATCCTTAACAGAAATATAAAATTGTCTATCTGAGAAATGGAAAGAAAAGCCAGAAAGAGCAGTACCAGATATACCCAGACCAGAGAGACGAAAAAAAAGTAAATTATGGAAGACAGTATCTAAGGCAGAGCTAAGACCAAGTAGCAGCAGTATAGATAAGAAACCAGAATCGCCAAAAAGCAGTAGATCGTTCACTACCTTTACAAGTGCAGTTTCAGTACTATGGAGGGGGCGAAAACCAGACTGACAAGGGTCGAAGAGATTATTATCAACTAGAAAAGACTGGAGTTGGGCAGCAACAGTAGTTTCCAGTAATTTAGATATGAAAGGTAAAATAGAACTGAGGAGTCAAGGTTGGGTTTCTTAAGCACAGGCGTAACTGCAGCAGTTTTTAGTGGCAGAGCAAATGAGTGACAAAGTTTCAGGAGAGAAGTAGGAGCAGGATCAAGGTGACAGGATGAAGAGTTGGATTTCAGGATTAGGTTAAAGACAGAATCTGGGGTCCTCAGAGAAAAACAAGACAGAGACTGACTAGATAGATTTGTTGGATGGTTGAGCTCTGTATCAGTAGGGAAACATGCATAATGATTTTATAGAATTTTATCCCAATTATATATTACTTTTTTCTAATTTTGTTTTTATATTAAGACCTTGAATCTTTAAAATAATAAAAGTAGTTTCCAGAACTCTTAGCTCTATTCAACAACCTTAGAGATAGATTTAACATGAGTTAAATTAACATGTCACCTCCGCCAAAATTATATTTCCAAACAAACTTAACAAATAATTTACCCAGTATACCCAGGAATAGTTCAAAGTGCACCACCTGTAAGACTGTAAAAAAACATTGATGTTTTATCACCTCAAATGCCTCCAAAGTTTTGAGCACGTGTCGAGTGGCTGCAGGGAGACGGAGACTTCTTCGCAACTGTGTTTCGAGACTGATTAGCAGCCGTGGTGTTTTGAAACCAGCAAAAAGCACATCAGAGAAATTTTTACACGTGCGATGTTTGATAATGTAACGCGGTTAAAATGCATTTCCGTTGCGCCATTCAGAAGCTTGTGGTGGTAAATGAATCGGCACACAAAAGAATTGCAACTTATAATCCACACAAACACACAAAACATTTACACAACAGCGGTAAATCAGTTTGCAAGTAACCCGGTTTGCGAGCGTTCCGCAAGACAAGCAAAAAAATTTAACTAAACTTTGATAAACAAGCGAGTCTTGATATACGAGTACCAAATATCACCAAGTATCATGATGCATGCATGTGCTTCTTGTTTTCACTGAGCCAATGGTTCTTCTCTCTCTCTCGCGCTGCTGAATTTTAAGTAATCGTCTCCCATGCTCGATCTCAGTGTGTGCGTGTCAGTCCATGTGTGTACAGTGTATAACACTGTAATCACGTGTGTTCGCGTGTAAAGCATCTTTTATTTTGTGTTTGGGACGACTTTTACCCACACACACACACACCAGTTTACCAAACAGAGACTCACTGAGTGCTTGTGAGGGTGAGTCTCTATTCAGTGTGTGTGTGTGTGTGTGTGTGTGTGTGTGTGTGTGTCTGTGTGTGTGAAAGTCGTCCTATACAGCAGCCGCTTTGACCCCTTCCATTGTTTGCAAGCTAGTGGGTGTGTGCCCATGTGTCTGTGTGTGCGCGCACGTGCTTGGTTGAGTGAGAATCTAACGGTAAACTGGTGTGTGTGTGAAAGCTGTCCTACACAGCAGTCCCCTCCCCCACTTTCTTCCGCTGGTAAACTGCAGGTTAATTTGTTATATTTTTATTTGATATTTTTTATTAATTATTTTTAAATAAATATTTTTGGGTTGTGGAACCAATCGTCGGGTTGTGGAACGAATCGTGATTATTTCTCATAGGGAAAGTTCCCCCCCCATGATTGTCTCCCTAGTTCAAACAAAAGTTAATAACCACATTGCGTGTTGTACCTTCGGTCGCACACCCAGGAAGCCGCTGCAGTTTGGCGCTCCGCATTTACACACCGTCTTGCCGTTACCCAGACACTCCAGGTTATAGTTGAAGGTGAGCTCCACACCTGCAGAACAATCGAATGAGACCATTAAACTAAGCAGGAATAAAACAATAACTGAACTCAAAACATTCTTTAGTTTCATTAACAGAAATCAAGTTTAAGAATCTAGAAGAGTGACGAGTGCAAAGGCCAATACGGGGATGGGCTCAGGGTACATACTGCAGCGCTCAAAACACCTACGCAGTTGTAATCTTGGGTGAAAAATATTACTGCATATTTGAAGTTCTAACAAACTTCATTATTAAAAAAAAATTTAGAAAACTGTGTGGAAGTCAGTAGATCTGCACAGATCAATCTCTTCATATAGTGAATTACTAAAGATGAAAATCATCAGGGACGTCCCGATATGATATCATCACGATACCTCGGTGCCGGTTCGATTTGTATTGCACTTATATTTAATGTCACAATTTTGTAAATGTCCCGTCATAATATTAACTTTTCCCCCCCAGATTTTGCTACAGTTCTAAAACCTGCAGAATTATAACGGAACAGCAACGTTCTACAATTTGAAACAGCAACATATATACATTTATCGTCTTTATCTGGTTGCAGGAAGCCTGAAGAAAATCCCAGAAAACTTCTGGCACAAGGCGGGATGCCAATCCATTGCCGGGCACACATCACACACACTACAGGCAATTTGGGAACACCAGTAAACCTAATCTGCATGTCTTTGGACTGTGGGAGGAAAATGGAGTACCCAGAGGAAACACACCAAGCACAAGAGAACATGCCAATTCCACGTACACCGACCCGAAACAGGAATTGTATCTTCAACCCTGGAGGGGCGAGGCCACGTGGCTAACCACTAAGCCATCATGCCGCCTCCAAAATCTATCGTCGTCTCATCATCTATACCACTTTATCCAGTATACAGGGTCACGGGGGCCTGGAGTCTATCACAGGAGACCTAGGGCACGAAGCGGGGTACACCCAGGACAGGGTGCCAATCCATCGCTGGGCACACACACACATACATGCGTTCATTCACACACTACGGCCAATTTGGGAACGCCAATTAGTCTAATCTGCATGTTTTTTGGACTGTGGAGGAAACCGAAGTACCCAGAGGAAACCCACCAAGTACGGGGAGAACATGCAAACTTCATGCACACAGAGACGGGAAACAAGTCTGGCCGAGAATCGAACCCAGACCCTGGAGGTGCATGGCGACAGTGCTAACTACTATACCACCGTGCCGCCCTTCAACATATTTAAGTGTGAAGATTATTAAAAAAAAATTGTATTTAGTGTAGTAATAAAACAATGTCTTCCTCACCTGCAGGAATGTCCACTAGAGCAAAGAGGCCGACTCGCGTGTCCCCGTTGACGGTCCATTTTTGAGTCTCACAGTTGGGCTGGCAGCAGTGGTTCATAAAGCGCGCCTGGTTTCCCTTTGGCCCTGCGTCAATGATGCGGTCCTAAAAAAAAAAAAAATCACAGATCACGTTAGTGAAAAATACAAAGTAATATAAAAGTGGAAGGAGGAAGAGCGACATATAGAAGACTGAATGAGAGTGTTTTGTGTTCTGAAGACTCGCCTTATCCAGTGTGAGCATGTAGAAGTTGCTGATGTCATTCTCCTGTGCGTGTCTGATCCTTGCGCGACACTCCTCCTCGTCGATCACCTCGCCCACGTACTCGCTCACAAACGCACCCTGAAAGGATCAGAATACTCGTCAGATTTATCACGTCTGCACGTTCACCTAAAGGGGGCGTCACACTGAGCCACATTCCTACTATGTCCTCAGGAAATTGTGTGAACGCAGTAAGTCAGGAAAGCAGAATAAGCCTGTGAGGACGTAGTACTGTCCCTCTTGAAGTGAGGACGTGGTCGAAGCAAGAGGCAGGACGAACTTAGAAAGGACAGTAATGGCAACATTAGGCAGTTAACGTCATGACTAACATCTCTTAGTGACTTCTTTGACGTATAATGCCAATGGAGTTCTCACAATGACCTCTCCAGGCTTGAGTTATGACCACGGTAGGTCCACCTCACATTGCAGAAAACCAAATTACGTTAATATTACGTTCTTCTTGACAGGAAGGCTAGAAAGTAAATGCACAATTTCCCATTTTAACTCCCGCTCGTCAATATTTTTAAGACGCAGCGGGAACTTTATGGTCTTTATCAGGACGTGACGTCCCTTGTTCCTTAGGGATGTCTATAAAAGTAGAAGACAACGTGATGTGAAAAAAGGGTAGAACTGTGATTATGTTTTTAAACTGGATCTACATCCCAATTTAAGGAAACAAACTGCCAGACAATCAGATGTAGTATAAATTGCAATAACTAAAGAAGTCATCTAGTTATCCCAGTTTTGAAAAATCCACCAAATGAATAAAAAAACAGCCATTAAAAGTATGAAAGTACTCAACGCCCACTGACCTTCTTGATGTCGTTGATGCTACGGAGCCCCCAGCCACGTGACAGTGTCCTGAAGATGTCCACTGGCGTGTACTCGCGTTTGGTGAAGCACTGGTTCTGGCACCTCTGTCCTGCCGCACACACCTGCGGGTTACACTCGTACATCAGCATGCGGTTGATACACTCCGAGTCCATGCCACACGGGTTCTCGTCCGTCGCTTTGCAGTTACAGCGCGGGATCTCCGACAGGTCAGCGGTCACGATCTGCACCTTTCCTACCGGTCGGTTCACCTGAAGGAAACCAAAGTGAGGAAGAGTACGTGTATAAATAAACACATCTGACTGGTGAACTAACCAGATGGAAGATCTAAAGAAAAGAAATCTTCAGTAAACTCCTGAACTCAGATTAAGACTTGAATAAGAACACAAGTTAATGTACATGCTTTATATTTCCATTAAAATAAAAAAAATTATATTTCTCTATTTGGGGCCTTTATGGAGTTCATGTACCCCTCAGCGAATCAGTGCAAGTAGATCCATGTGTAAAGTTATTGCCCCCTCTTTTAACCCCCCAACCCGCTTACCTGTAAAGACGAGTTCTTTTTGTATTCAACAACAATTTAAACCCAAAAGAAAAAAACAAGTGGGCAATACTAATACTTCAGTTTATGGAGGTTTTGTGTATGTCCATGTGTCTTAAAAGGTCTCGCCACAGCATTTCATTTGTGTTGAGGTCTGGACTTTGACTACAATCAGATTTTATTTATTATAATTTTTTTATTTAACAGGAAGAGACTCACCTTAATGTGTTTATATGGTGGGGGTTTCTTGTCGTTCTTCCTATCTTCCTGAAGCTGCCTCATCTCTTTCTCTGCCTGTAGCTCTCGGAATCGCTCAGCAGCCTCGTTTAAAGCTGTTTCAAGTAAAAATGGATGGTATCATCCCTCAGTTCAGCTTACAAGTTAATCAAACAAGCAGGTAAAAAAAAATGCTCCACAGCTAGCTAATGAGACTCTGAGGAGCAAGACAAGCTCCAAAACCTTGCCCTATAAACTGTCACCTTTTTTATAGACAGCATCTGTGCCTTTGCCCATTTTCTCCTTGTTGTGGGCGTCACCCTCCATATAGGGAAAGCAGCGGGCCTGGTACGTCCACACGTAGTCCTTAGAGCCGAAAAAGTGTACGGGGAACTCGCCTACCTCGTGCCTCATACGCGAGATGTTATCGGGTACGTTCTTGGGTTGAGTCACCTCCGCTGGCCACCACCTGTTTGAAACACACAGGCAAGACAGAGAGAGAAGGTTAAACCGTAGAGTTGGAATGTTAAAAAGGATATAATTTGCTTTGGAAATGTTCGAACAAAGCAAACATTGCAGAACACCGACCTGTAGCGGCCCACTTTCACCCACAGGATGTCCTTGTAGTGGGGTTTCTTGCCAGCGCGACAGTCGTTGCAGTACCAGCTTTCTTTGGGCATCTCGATGTTCAGACACTCGCGATGGAAGGCAGCAGGACAGGACTCGCAGCACAGCAGACTGCCCCCTAAATCAAAGAGCATGTATTACACAAGAGCAAACTTCTTTCTAAAATTGGGTTCTGAAAAATAGATAAAATATTTTCTGCTTGAAGAAACTCTTCAGGTTTTTGGAGACACTGTAATCATAGAAAATGGCTGTTCTGATGGTGAATAATCCTAATTACGAAAAATCCTCAACACGACAGAGTTTACAATCCGGAACAGCTCTAAGACAAAATGGCATCCGTTCAGGCGCGCAGTAAACACCATGTACCATGTGTTGTCTGTCTTTCCCTCTATGTCCTTCCTGTCTGCCTGTAAACAAGGTCAACTGACCCCACTGCATCAACGGGATTCCGCCCGTGATGTAAAGTCTCAGTTTCGTAAGAGTATATTGTGGAACCAAACACCAAATGTTTTTTCGTTGTTATTCATGTCAAAAGTGTAAAAGCCTCACTTTGAACAAAATACGAACAAATCTGACTTACAAACTTGTTCCAGAAACAGAACTCATTCGTAAGTCATGGACTTACTGTAATTAGTATCTGGCAAAAACAAACCTAATGCTCTCATGGCTATGACATTATACATACTTTAGTTAAGTTTGAAGTGTTTTTTTTATTGCAATATATGATACAATGTATATGTTGCTCTATCCATCCATTATCTAATACGCTTATCCTGTGCAAATAAAATAACAAAAATGAGTATTTTATTGTTCTAATGAGTGAGGTGAGACCTTCAGAGCAGACGAAGCACCAGCTGACGTTGATGTGCTCATGGTTCTTGCAGCCTTTGCGGGGGGTGAAATGGTTGGGACAGAGGAAGCTGTTGTTGGCCAGCGGAACACTGCCGGCGGCCATACAGTAGTCATTTGCGTGGTATGCCACTGGACATCGTACACAGCGGGTCAGGCGACCTGTAGTGCACACACACACGTGCAGAGAGAATCAGACAAAGGTTGTCTTCATAGGGGTTTTGCAACAAGTGCTAGACTTTCCTGTGGCTTAAACAACTAAACTGAAAGCTTTCAGGAGGAAAGCAGGAAGTCCTGAATTGGCAAACTGAACGTAAATGTGCATATAATTCTAAAGTTCAGGATAATTTTGTTACTGAATCGATCTAATAGATTGTACATATACACTAGAACAGATAGCGATATACACTAAATACCGATACTATGCAGGATGTTATTTGATTAGACTAATCCTGACTTGGCTACTCACCCTTGGAGCTGGAGGGGTTTGTGGGATTGGCTATGTAGCAGGACAGACAGACGTGGAGAGAGCAGCGGAAGCCTCGGTTCTGTTTGGAAGTCGGGCTGAACTTCAGTATACACTCCATGTGGTAAAACTTTCCACACACCGGGATCATACAGCGCCGGACGTCCTTGCCTGGTTTCTTACACACAAAACATGTGTGCACGCCTTGAACAAAAAAAGAAACGGACATCTTATTACCATAGTATCACACAATTTCCATTTGTAGATGCAGAAGTAGCTCACAAGTATTTTACAAAAAATAGACACTGATTTGCATCAGACATACCATATGACCAATATTTACAATTATATACAATATTTTCAGTTTGTAAGTAAACAGGAAAACAAAAAAAAAACTAAAAAAAATAAAAAAAAAAAAGGATCCCAATGGTAAATAATCCTAATTTTGGAAAATCTTTAACGAGGCAGAGTTTACAGTCCAAAACAGCTTTGTGACAAAATGGCATCCGCTCAAGCGCGCAGTAAACAGGCTACCTTTAAACGAGGTCAGCTGACTCCTCTATACAACTTTTCATTGTATATTCGTGTCCAAGGTGTAAAAAGACTCACTTTTGTCGGATTTACAAACAAATCCGACTTACGAACGTGCTCCAGGAACGGAACTTGTTTGTAAGTCGTGTAGTCCAGGGCAGTAGTGCACCTTTAGGAATAAGTTGATAGCAATAACAAACGTTATGCTCTCATGGCTACAATATTATACATACTTAGTTATGTAGTTATAGTTATTGTTTGATTTAGACATGTTTTTTATTTCAGTATATGACAATTGCTCCATCCATCTATCCATTATCTAAACCGCTTATCATGTGTAGGGTTCCACTAAAGTGAAGGAATGCTGTAGGCTTGTTAATTTCCAACCTTGATCTGGGAAAAAAAAACATTTTACAAACCATAGACAAGGGAGCTCAACTAAGATAAACTATGAAAATTCATACAGCACTACAAAATGGGTTTCCCAGGAGATGTTTTAATCATCCAAGGACGTTACCTCAAGTGTAGCGAGTTGTTTAGGAAGTAGGCACGCTCGATCGATCTAAGTAAGGATGAAAAAGATTTTGTTTCTAAGCTCACCTTTAGTGCACTCCTGGCAGACAAAGCGTCCTTTCGGGGTCTCGCTGAGGCCGATACACTGTAGATGAAAAGCTCCACAGCACTGTCCCTCGCACAGCAGCAACTCACCTGTCTTTTCACACACCTGGGAAACACACACCAGTCATATAACACAACATGATTAATACCCTGCCTTAAGACACCTGGAATCGCCCCCAGACATACAGGTTTAACTTTTTTCCATTCGCATCGTAAGCGTTAAATGTAGACATATTCACAATAATCATTGATTCATACTCCATTTACCTGACACACGTTCTCCTTTAGTGATGCGCCTCCTCCCTTCTCGGATACCTTTTTACTGTTAGAGAAGCCCGTATCAGCAGTTAAGCTGTCTCTGGCCTGGACGATGCCCTCATCGGGTGCTGAACCAAACACCTGAAAAGTGAACAGGGAGCCATGAGGGATCAGAAATCACCCCTGTTGTCACCATTTGTGGCATTTTACTAAAGTAATAAGACCTTCATTCTCAATATAGGTCTGTGAAGCAAATCTAGTGTGTCTATCTTTTTTTATTTATTAAGATAATTATTAAATGCTATAAGTGGTGCTTGAGAATCAAAGCATACATTTGATTTAGGCCTTTGGCAGACGCCCTTATCCAGACCAACTTCCATTTTTATCACATTGTACATCTGAGCAGTGGAGAGTTAAGGGGCTTCCTCGAGGGCCCAACAGGGGCAACTTGGTGGTCGTGGGGTTTGAACTTGGGACCTTCCGGACCGTAGCAACTTGCATTACCTTGCAGGCTTCTTTTTCTTTTTTTTATTGTTTTTCCATACAAACTTTGCTGCGTAACTAGTCCCATACCGTTTTGTTGTAGACCCATCATGAAAGAGATGTCAACTCGTGCGACTTATTCGGGAACGGGGTTCTATGACTTTTCTAAAAAATCCAATAACATTGGGACCAACTTTGATGGATTCTGGCACAGTGCAAGAAACAATTTTGTAAAAATCTCAAATTTATCACATTTGAAGAGGCTTGCAAACTCTATCAGAACATACCTCACAAGAGGGTATAAGTTGTCCCCTTGTGGTGCAGATTTGCCTCACTGACATACAGTATTATGGTGAAGGTACCCCCCAGTGAAACAGGAAGTGCTCACAGCTGCATTCCCTTCTATGGTAACCTTTACAAGAGCTTTGAAACTGAACCTAATTGTAGATGTTGTTGTCAGAGACATGTGGGTGGTTTCATTTTACTCAGGCATTCAACAATGGTCACTGTCAGCAGCTTCACAAAATGAAATGGAAGTGTGTATGAGTAAAAACAAATGTGTTTTGATTATAATGAGATTGTCCCTGATGAGCAAGCCGAGGGCGACAGTGGCAAGGAAAAACTCCCTGAGATGGCATAAAAAGAAACCTTGAGAGGAACCGGACTCAACAGGGAACCCATCCTCATTTGGGTGATAATGGATAACATAAATTTTGCTGGAAAGGCTGCTAGAAGTTCAGTATAATAAAAGTTGTCCAGGTTATTATTGTGATAACATCATTGATCAGTGTGAAGCTGTCAAGCCACGCCTTAGCAACCCGAGCAAATCCCATAGACTGCCATCATAATAGGCCCAGAAGCTGATTTTTTAAAATTATTTATTAGAATTTATTATTATTTAAATGATTATTAATTAAATTAAATAATTTATTATTATTATTTAAAGGAGATAATGTTTAAAGGAGATTTATTATTGAATTATTATAGTTATTAGCCTGTTCATCTTATAAGTTATTAAATTCAAACCTCAATAACTTATAAACAGGAAAACTGCATATACATAATTTAAACTTGTAGTGTGTCTTCAGAAAGTTTAGAAATAAAACATGGATCCAATTAACATCAGTGTATGCGTTTAATACACACACATGCCTAATGTCTAAATATATTACCCAGAGTTCATTTCTATTCCCGTCACATGTAATACTAGGGATTGGAACACAGCCGCCTGAACGTTTCTCACCTCGGTGTTTAAAGGACCTGGGATGTCACATGGTTTCCGCTCGGCAGTTTTAGGCTCAGCTGGACTGCAGTTCTCTCCTGGCATGTGGATCTGGAAGACGCTGGGCGTTGCATGCTGCTGTAAAGGCGTCTGTGTGTCACCCGCTCTGGGTGTTATACCTTGTGACAAGAGACAAATTAAATCTGTCTGAAGGTTGCAGAAGATCAGAAACACATAACGCTAATATTATTCGTTTAGAATCGGAAAAAAAAAATCAAATTTAAAAGTGTTCACCTGATTTAGAAATGGTGTTCGACAGAGTGGTTCCAGGCACTTCATTTTTCTAAAATTTGAAAATACAAATGTCTTTAGGAGGTCAAATCATTTGCCGACACTGGATTTTCTTTTTCAAGTAAATTTTCAATATGAGTAGAAACCAATGTTTAAGAATGTTTGCTGTGCAGGTTAAAGAAAAGGTGCTAAATTAAAACCTTTAAACTTGTAGGAGCATCTTTGACCACTGCTTCCTCTGACCACTGACCCTGTTGCTTAGACTCCTGATTTGACCGAGAAAACAAGAACAAGAACGGACAACAGATATTAAATATCCAAATTACTAATCAACCCTGTTTAAAATGTTTGCAGCCGGAAAGGTCGTCACCTTCTTCTGTGTGATCCTGAGAATCTCGTCCTCAATTGCAAAGTCCAGAACTTTATGCGTGGGCTTACGTGGCCTTCTTCTCTCTGAAGATCCTGCAAGGTCGAGTGTCGGTTAATTCTCTTAATGGAGTGACGGAAAACACCAGTACATTGCACCGGCATTGAAAAAAGAATAAATGAATCTCGTACCCGTTTTCTTTTCAACCGATTCTGCCTCGAATGTGGGAGCTTTATGGGGAGTTGATAAAGGTGGTGAAGGAAGAATGTTTTCTGCCTCTTCTAGAGCGAGCCGCCGCTCGTGCTGCGACGCTTCCGGTATCCAACCCGGTGCTGAGCTCACGTCGTCAGCCAGTGGAGGTTTCAAAGTCTCCTCGCCAACATTAGTGTTATTAATCGAAGACGCCTGCAGACAAGCGTGACATGGTTTATTACAAAAAGATATCTCTACATATTTTTGAAGACAAAGTAAAGGGCTAGCATTTAAATGTTAAACAGATGTAATTTTTCTGAGATACTGAATTTTGTTTTTTCATTAAATCAAATAAAAAATTCAAATTCTAATTTTATTTGTCACATACACAGTCATACACAGTACGATATGCAGTGAAATGCTTGTACGACCGCCAGTGACCTTAAAAAGAAAATAAAAACTATAGATCAGGAATAAATATTAATAAAAAGAAATACGAAAGAAAATAAATTTAACTAGTAAAATAAACTGTACAAATAAGGGCATAATAGAAATATTACAAAATATAGAAATATTTAAAAAAGTATATATAAAAATGTTAAAGTGGCAATGGCTGTGCAAATATGCATGAAAAGTGACCTATGAAAGTGTCATGTGCAATGGTTTCAGATATATAAATATGTCTTGCATGAATGTGTCCATGATTGTCCAGTCAATGTCAATGTTTAAAAGATATTACTCCTGCGTGGTGTGTGTCATTAGCTATTAAGCCATAATCATCAAAATGAAAAACTCAAATATATATCAGTCTGTGTGTAAAGAAACTATATAATGTACGAGTTTCACTTTTTGAAAATTGAATTGAAATATTGAAATAAATCAGCTTTTCGATATTCTAATTTACTGAGATGCACATGTATATATAAAAATGTGCAATTTATTTAATGCAACATCATGAGACCTGCTCGCCTTTATTAATAGCTCATATATCCACGTAGCGGATTTGACGATCGCAACTATTAAGGCAAATTCAACAATCCCTGTGCATTCTGCAAAACTGTGAAATTTTATCCAGTCACTGCAACTTTTCCGCTACTTTGACCAGTCATCGTAGTTGACGATGAACAGAACATTACCAAATGCACTTCCTTGTTTCTTCTTTTAAAGATGCAGACATGTGACAAAAAAACATTGCAAAAGTCCATGTAAAGCAATTCCCTGATGTTCTTCATGAACACAGAGTGTAAACTCTCTTCATCGTGTAGGATGTTGTCGATTGGTACACTTTTTCACTGGATAAAGAATGAAGCTCTTCTTTACATTGTCATTGGTACTGGTGTTTTTCCGCATAAATGCTGCTCAGTGTTAAGTGTGAAGTTCTGTCCACTTTACCCTTTTAAACACCTTTGATGTTCTGAGGAAAGCATGGTGCATTGTGATGGATGTCTAAATTAAGCTATTTAGTTTTTCATGCTTCATTTAATTTGGTATTTTGTAGGGATGCACCGAAATTTCGGCCGCCGAAAATTTTCGGCCGAAATAGCATTATCGGTTTCGGCCGAAACGTAAGAAAGCGCCGAAAATAAAAGGCGAAATTGTCGCCACGCCTCTCCCATCCTCCCGTCTCGTTCGCGCTGTCATTACGCATCAAACACGGAGTATGTCGGCGGTTTGAAAGCACTTGGAAGCAAGTTTTGTTATTGTTAAACAGCCTTATTACTGTTATTTATTATCAATAAAAGTTTGATTGCTTAATTAATTTGTTTTGTTTTTTTCAATACAAACAAAAAGAAAATATTTTAAACATGTTTTTTAATGAAGCCATTTTCGGTTTCGGTATCGGTTTTTCGGCCAAGTGCATCCAAAAATTTCGGTTTCGTTTTCAGCCCAGAATTTTCATTTCGGTGCATCCCTAGTATTTTGTGCACTTTTTTTTTATTAAGTCCACTTTTTGTGTTTGATTTATTTTTAACATTATTCATTTTATTTAGTCACAGACACTGAAAAAAACACTTTGTTGTTATTAGCATCTCTCAGTGTTGTATGCACTTTGACATTTTGGAATTTTGTGCTTTGCTAATAGAGCATATTTTCTTAGAATTTTTGTGATCAAGGTTTAAAACCTTTAGATGTATAGTTCCCACTGGAGCAGCTTGCCATCATCCTTTTATTGCAAAAAAACTCTAAAAAAAACTGCAATTTGTTTAAAAAAGCTGCTGCCGCGACAATCAAAAAGTATATTACAGAAAGAAAAAAAAAATTTCTCAGTGTTTTTTTTTTTTTTTGTCTCAAATTTCTTATTTTTGTCACAATGGCAAAAAATTAAGCGTACCATAAAATTTAAGAAGAAAACATTTACATCTACTACATCTTTGATAATCTCACATCGAGGATTTCAGGATTTCATCAATCCATTAAAGAGACATATTTAATTCAATCTGACATACAGTACGTATGTATGTCACTTTTATTTTACCTATTTTATTTTGCCTTCATTCAGACCTCTGCGTTATCAGAATGTGACAAATATGATAATATGATGATGCAATAATCAAGATTATATCAAAGCAATGTTTCATTGCAGTCACATCCACAGCATTTGAATAAAGTCTGGGATTCGGCTGCAGTCAGGGTTGCCAGATTTCATAGATAAAATCCTGCCTAGGCAGTGTTGAAAATTGCCCATGAAACATAAGAGGTGACAATAAAACTTTTTAAATGTTTGTTTTTGACAGAAATCCAGAAAGTTCCCTACATACGAACATTCAAGTTACAAACCTTTAAAGAAACGAACATGTGTTTGCGCATGTTGAATCACAGAAGTTAGTGGACTTTGATTTTTTTAACATGAATTGTTTAACCATTTGTGCAATTCTAATAAACAAGAAGAAGATCATGGAACATGTTTATTTTATACTGTGTATAGCCAATTGTGTTAATATTCTGGTACCTAGAAACCGTTTGTTGGACTTACGAACAAATTGGACTTACAAACAAGCCCACGGAACGTTACTCTTTCGTTTGTAGGGGACTGTGGACTTAATGTGGATAAAAAATGCTTTGCAAAACCTCTCTTTAATCCTATTCGCTCCATTAGTTTCTCAGATTTTAATAAACTTCTTCCAATAAACTACTTGCTCAGTGTAAACAAACACCCGAACCAATAAATGTTAACTAGAAAAACTAAACTGAATATTTTTATTTGTCACTGGTAAAATATGTCTTGTTGACATGCAATGTTGTTATGTTTTATACCGGCTACTGTTTGGGACTGTTAGGATTGCCGCTTTACTTCATCTCTTTCTCTTCTTTTAAGTATACTCAGTGTATGTGACTTAACCCCAGCTACTGAATAAAAATAAAACCTACAGCATGTTCTAGTGGTTCATGCGACACGCCCCTCTAGTAAACAAGTTTAAGTTACTTCTAAATATGAAGACTTAGACCCTGTACAAATGCCTGTGCAAGTTCAGTTACTGCATGTTTAAAAAAAAACTAAAAATGTATGAATTAATTACATTTTTATAGAGATGATGTAAAGTAGCCTGATTGGGCTAAAAAAAGAAAAAAACATCCTTGCATGCCTGTTACCAAAAAAAGTGACCTGGGTTCTCCTTCAGATGTTAAGCCGAGACATTAATTTGCTGTCAGATTTATGTAAAGTAGGCCTAACGCATGTCAGAAAGGGGCTTTTACAAGTCGATTGATTTAGTCAAACACGTGCTCAGACAGCGTGAAATTTGAGCAGGTTTTTAAAATAAATGCTTAAGATCATGCTGTTTTGGGGAGTTTATCCTCAATTATTATTAACGTTTGCAAATATAGTATTAAATAACACAACTCGTTGTTTACTGTTACAAGAATAACACCCAGGTAAGGCTTACTGATTTGGAGGACTCAGGGGTTTTCTTCGTTTTCTTCTTCAAGGTGAAGTTTGACTCGTAATCCTCGCTCCACTCGAGCAGCCTCTTGCTTGGCTTCCGAAGTCTCTTGCTCTCTGTGAGATGGAAAAAAAAAATCAATATCAATCAATTAACGCCTCAGTGATGACCCAGGCATCCGACACCAAACCCACGGTGTGTAGGAAAGGCTTTACAATCAAAGCATAAAGTTAAGGTTCATCTGCATGCTCCTGACCGAATACTCTGCTGTAAAGTGAGAAAATAAAACACTTTTTCTTTCACCAGTCTTTTCCTTTTTGACCGTTACAAAGCGCTAACAATCAATATTCTACCCTGTGTGTTTTTTGTTTGTTTTTTAAATACACACCTTTTTTGTATAATCTCGGGACTCAAGACAATAAATCTTTGGGGTTCTAACAAGATATACAGCCATAGCGGTGTTTATACATCACCACATATCAAATGTTACTGCCAGCTTGCCAGCTTTTATGCTAGCATTAGTTACCTCGCTAGTTATGTAGGTTAGAAACCTTATGTAGAAAGCTTAGCTGTTTTTTTTAAACTGCGATTAGACATAATGTACATATTAAACAAAAAAACTTTTTTTATTTTTTGACCGATGCAATCTTAATTTGCTGATTAATGCTGCAGTTCTGCTATTTTGTTTCGGCACAACCTTGGCCTATTTTTAGCCTTTTCTTCTCTTCTAATATGCGTGCAGAACAAGGTGTAACAGTCTCAATATGCTGATGTAGTGGAAGCCATTTGGTCCACAAGTGCTCATTACTGCCTGTAGAAACCACCTCTTAAAGCACATGCTGGGATTAGGCTTAAAGTCATGTCCCATTTCTTAACACCCAGTTTTGCTGATGTTCATTATTTATGTCAACATAAACAGACAGCTTCTTATAAAATAAATGACTCAAACTTAAGACGAAACTACATCTTTATCTGATATCTACTTTTTCCATTTCTCCTCTGTGATTCACTCTCCGATTACCGAACAGAGAATGTACAAATTATTCATAAATAATTCTAATTATAGAATTTGATTTGTTTGTATTAATAAGTTAGACAGAAAGTTCTTCCGTACAGAAAGACAGACAGACAGACATGTACGCGGGACTAAACCTGAAATAATAATAATATCACTAATTACATTAAAGATCAGCAGATTATTTTTAGCTTTAACCTTTTAACAATTTCTACAAACATTTTATTTGTGGTACTTACACTGGTTAATAATAAAGGCATAACGCAGAAACTCCATGAAAACAACTTAAAATATTACAGTCTGTCCTACTGAAATACACACACTGCTAAAATAACCAGTTTCTTTACTTAATATTAGGGCTGTTTATTTTCGTCCTCAATTTCACCGGCAGACTTTCTCTTCTTCTTTGTCTTTCACCTCTAGCTCTGCCTCCTGTCTTTTCTTCAGTGCCATTGTCTCTAAGCCGTAGAGCATCGCTGGTCTCACCACTGTCCTGTACACCTTTCCTTTCATTCTCGCTGATACTCTTTTATCGCACAACACACCTGAAACTTTTCTCCACCAATTCCAACCTGCCTGTCCCCCCCTTTTCCCCTCCTTTCCACACTCTCCGTTGCTCTGGACTGTTGACCCTAAGTACTTAAAGTCCTGCACCTTCTTTACCTTTGCTCCCTGTATCCTCACTGTTCCTACTGGGTTCCTCTCATTCACACACATGTATTCCTCACATAGACTCCTGTCTAACCTCATCTGTCATCCTGTCCATCACCAGAGCAAACAAAAAGGGGCTTAGACCCGATCCTTGATGCAGACCCACCTCCATCTTGAACTCTTCTGTCACACCTACAGCACATCTCACCACTGTCTTACAGATCTCATACATGTCCTGCACCACTCTAACATTCTTCTCTGCCACTCCAGACTTCCTCATACAACACCACAGCTCCTCTCTCGGCACCCTGTTGTACGCCTTCTCTAAGTCGTGTTCACGAAAAAAAATTATCGGTTAGGGAACACACCGGCTTCGTGTGGACGGTGTCTAAATCTACAAAGACACAATGCAACTCTTTATTACCTTCTCTGTACTTCGCCGCCAGCATCCTCAAAGCAAATACTGCATCTGATGTACTCTTTCTAGGCATGAAACCATATTGCTGCTCATAAATGCTTACCTCTGCCCTTAACCTAGCTTCCACTCCTCATTTCCACAGCTTCATTGTTAGCTTTATGCCTCTGTAATTGCCACAGCTCTGCACATCACCCTTGTTCTTAAAAATCGGCACCAATACACTTCTCCTCCATTCCTCTGGAATCCTCTCACTCTTCAAGATCTTGTTAAACAAACTAGTTAGAAACTCTACTGCCACCTCTTCTAAGCACTTCCATACCTCCACAGGTATGTCATCAGGACCAACAGCCTTTCCACTCTTCATCCTCTTCAACGCCCTTCCACCTCACTCACTCTTCGCCAGCAGACTTTATTCCCAAAAATAAACAACCCGATCATCCAACTCTTGGTTATTCTTTACAGAAAAACTTAATATACGGTATGTAACGGCTCACCACAGCACGCACACATTCAAACAAAAACCTGGGAATCACTGCACACATATCAGTTGTGTTTCAAGAGCTTGACACAAGATTTTCCAGAGCTCATGATAACTGCTAACCTGGCAATAAGACTTTCTGAGAGGGATGTAAAGTATTTGTTATTATTCAGAGATTTCATTCAACTCAGTTTTATTTGTACAGAGCTTTGAATAACAGTTATTGTCGCAAAGCAGCTTTACACAATCAAAAGAAAAAATTAGGGAAAGGAGTTTGACATGTGATCAACTATGTATAAATCAAAATGATCAGATTGTCCCTGATTTATATGGGAAAAAATCTATTATTTTATATTGTGGTATTTTTTTTAGGTCTATTGTAGAGACAAAGTTGTGTGCATTTTACTTTTTTATTTTAAACTAATACAAATATTTATTTCTCTATAAATTCTGCCACATGTCCACTGGACTTATTTATTCTTGACACTTATTATATAATTATATAATACTTATTATATTTCTTTTTTATGTAGAGAAAATCATTACAAGGAGTCCACAGGCACGAACAGACTGTGGTTCTTCGAACATTTTTAGACGTGAAAAAATACCGGAAGTAGCTCCCGTGTACTGAAAAAAAAAAACTGACACTGCAGTTCACCAGATACAGCTGAACCTTGAATTGTGAACAACTTGGTCTGCGAGTGTATAACAAGACAAGCAAATTTTTTTGATAAATTCTAACTTGATAAACAAGTGAGGTCTTACGGAAATACGAGTAATACGTATAGGCTTTGTCTGCCAACTGTCACATGATCATAACTGAGCCAAAGGTTCTTCTGTCTTGCGCGCTGGGGAATTGTGGGTAATCATCTCCCGTGCTCAGTCTCAGTATACTCGTATACTTTGGTTTTTGTTTTGTATCCAAGTCTGTAGCAGGGAGATGAATCTGTCTTACGACGACGCAACGTCACATTTCCGCAAAATCGAGTGTCATTAAAGAGGTTCCTTGTTAAAGACGTTTTCTTTCATTAGTGTGTGTATGTGTGTCTCCTCTAGGTAAAGTGGAGGCTAATTTTTACTTTATATTCTGTATGAATTATTTTTATATGAATACTTTTGGGTTGTGGAACGAATCGTCAAAGTTTCCATTATTGAGATATTATGAAATTATTATATGGATTACTATGGATTATTGCTTTGATATACAAGCACGCTTCCAGAATGAATTATGCTCGCAATCCAAGATTTAACTGTACATGTTCGCAAGTACAGGACAGCCTGTATTTGTAAAATTTACATTTTTTATGAGAAAAAGCTTGAAAAAAAAGCCTAAATGACATAAAGGTCATAATTAATATTTACTGGCAAATTAATCAAAAGATTAATCATCCAACCATAAAATTACACAAGAGTAACTGTAAAAAAAAATAATTGTTAGACTAGTCATTCATCTTTTATACCGCTTTAATCCTTTATACAGGATCATGTGGGCCTGTAGCCTATCAGAGGAGACTTAGGGCATGAGGTGGGGTACACCCTGGACCTGGTGCCAATCCATCACAAGGCACACACACACACACACAATTTTCTTAGGAAACAGATTAGAAATTTGTTAGGAACTTGCATTCAACACAAAGATGGGTCCACCTGTCCTAATTTACACTCTTACTTTCACTTTCTCTTTTTCTCTCACATGATATTTCCCTGCATTTAAATTTTTACAAAAAAAAAAGGAAGGATCCAGCAAGACTACATCCTACAAATGTGAAAAAAGTGTGAAATTGTTTTCTAATGCTTTGAAACTGATTGCTACACCCTTCGTGCGTTTGAAGGAGTGACAAAACAATGATGTAATTAGCATTCAAATACGTCCTGATGAATGACATTGTATATAAATACATGCAGGACGACAATAACTGTCTACAGAGACAGAAAATATATTCGCTAAATATTTCAACAAACCTAAAGAATTGTATAAAACATTGTATGTGTAACATTTTTTTTCGGCAAATCGTTATTTTCTACATTAAAATTTTCCGCATTGAAAGCGGTGAGTCACACAAAATAAAAATGATGTTAGCTGAGTTTTCACAGACAGGGTCACATATAAGGGTCAAAAGTGATCTGCACGCCGGTTATATTAAAACTTGTGTTAGCCGCACTGTCTTATCAGCGCTTTCCGATCAAGGCTACTGTCTCCCCCAGTCAGATGTGAATATCGGTGAATATCAGTGATTTGCAAAAAAAAAAAACAGCGTACAGTGATTGGTCTTTTTTGTGGTCTGGGGGTGTACCTGGTGCCGAAACAACTCACAGAAGAGCATTAGATACTCTAAGGAAGGTGAAAGTTTTTTAAAAAGAACCGTTACTGGTGAAGGGACACGGATTCATCACTACATACCTGAGAGTAAATGGAATGAAAACATCCTCGATCGCTGACAGAGAAAAAGGTCAAAAGTCGACCATCAGCTAAAAAAATTCCAGAACGCTTACAGTTTTCTGTGATTCTCATCTCGAGAGCCAAAACCTCATGTTGAGGACTTTGATTCCCTTAAAGCAGCCTACGAGGACAAAGATTCACTTCTGACGAAAAAGTAAAGACAGCGGTGCATTCGTGGCTCGCAGCTTAGACGTAAAACTTTTTTCTTTTAATAAGGGAATACGAAAGCTTGTTGACAGATGGACAAATTTTATTGAAAAGCAAAATGATTATGTCGAATCTATACTTCTTGTCTTCGTACGTATGTATTTGTCTCTGTATTTATGTTAATTAAAACACATTTTACAGCCAGAGTTTGGAGAATTTTTAACTCATCCTCATATAGCTGTAACAAAAAAAAGATGACTGCATGACACCATACAGACTAAAGCGGAGGTGTCATATCTTCTCCAGGAAGGGCTCGTGTGGACGCTGCTTTTCATTTCAAACAAGCAGAAATCAAACTGGCAGTTGAGTTTGTACCAAATACACCGTAACTTTGAAACTCGATTTAGCTCACTGTGACTGCAGAAGCTTCATATGAGTCTATGAATACTTGCATTGACCTCGCCAAATTAACCCAAAAGCTACGGTAAAGTACTTATACACACCTCAGTTTATATAGAAGACAGGCTTATCAGAAAAACTTCGAACTATCCCATTAAGATATTGGGACATAATACAACAACACTGTCTCTACCTGTATTTGAACTGTTTCATGCTAGAAAATATCTGTAATCTGTAGTGCTGAACAGCAGGCATGGCTTAAACCTCAAATGTGTCCTGTGTTTGCTTTTCAACTAAATAAAAGTTGACTTGAAATCCCACAACCACTAAGACCCCCCAAAAAAGCACCGTTAAAACCCCGGTCGTAGAAATATTAACACTGTCAGCGGCGTGCTGTGTGAACTCTGGCTCTGCAAGTTCCTCAACCTCGACTACATCACTCCAGTTCATAAAAAGTGCAAGAATGTTTGTTCGTGTTTTTTTCCCGAAACATTTTAACAAAAAATAAAACATAAAAAATGAGCCAGACCAGGCAGATACTACGAAAAAAATTAACTAATTAATCCATTTCTTTGTCCTGCAAGCTTCACATCTTAAAGGGACTTTCAAATGGTTTTCCAATGTGCATGTACAAACAAACAAAACAAAAACATTCCCTGCTTTTTGTCTTTCATTCAGTTTTGTATTGGTTTAAACAAGCTAATTGGACCCCCAATAATGTGACCTCATATAAGAAGATACCCCTCCCCCAGCTTGTTACTCAACTCCACCCAGTCTTATAAGGGGGCGTGGCTCCGCAGTAGCTTATTTACACGGACAATGAAAAGACATGTTCGGAAGACGAGGGGTATTTCAGCTGGAGCATAAATACCCCCACAGTTCAAGGAGCTCTGAGACCTGTGATAAGTTATTAAAGAAACAGCGAAGTACAGGACCTTTAATGCTTGCTTACACCTAAAAGAAGGAAAACTTGCTTTTTTTGCATCATACAGTCCTAAGACATACCTCTAATCTTAATATGGTGCCCTTAAAAATTTTTTTTTCATCTTTCTATTTGTTAAACTGTTCATTCTTAATAATCTATTCAGGCAGTAATTAACAAGTGCACCATCTCCACAAGATCCAGAACCTTTACCCAAGCGTCTCGTCCCAGATCTGAGAATCGTAGGACAGCAGTGACATCGTTCTTACTACAAGACCACCACTTATGCTACTTTTTTTTCTTATTTCTTTTTTTTTTTTAAGAAAAGCAAAAATTTGGCTGATTTTTACTTACCAGAGTTATCCTTTCTCTCCACAGCATTGACCTGAGGGCTTTGGTGGCTCTCCTCAAATACTCCATTGAGCCTGCCAGGAGGCATGACCCTGTCCTGCTCAAGCACGCTTCCCTGATCACTTGGCTTGGCCCTGTCCCCAATCTGAGGATCAAACGTCTGCCAGCGCTTTTTTGGCGCCACCACCACCTTCCCACTTTTATCAAGTCCAGAATCTGACCGGGACTTTGCGAGTTTCTCCGTTGGAGCTGCTCGCACGTCAACCACATCTAGCGCGTTCTGTTTCTTCAGGTCTGTAACCAGAGGAAGCAAACTATTTCCACCGTCGTGTTTAGGAGCCTCGCTTTTTCCTGTGGATTTAGGTTTAGATTTGTTTGGCTTCTGGATGCTCGTGGTTTTCCCCTGTGGCCCGTTCTGGACCCCAGGAGGCTGACCACCGTTCTTAAGAACCATGTTAGGAGTTGTGGGTTCAGGTTGGGGTTGTGTGGGGAGGAGCGAGGGTTCTTGCTTGATAAGGGCAGAAGGAGAGGCAGGAGGCAGCGTCAGTGGCCTTCCCTCTTTCTCAAGGGTGTCGTGCATGTCCTTCAACATCATAAGGTAGGTGGTGAACTTGTACTTGGCATTTTGATCGTCCAAACTAGACTCGTCTTTCGCAAGAGAATGTAAAGAAACGTCTTTACGCTCCCGGAAAGTCTCCAAGGGTGAAGGTGATGGGGATGACACAGAGGAGGAAGAGGAGGAGGAGGAGGAAAATGAAATGCTTGATTCTTTCTTAATTTTTAAATCAGTGACCGGTGAATCCAAAGGTGTGACGGAGGGAAATTTGGTTTTGAGTTGAGACCCGTTCTGAGACGGCTCCTTGCTGGACCGGATTCTTGTTAACTTGAGCAAAGTCGGGTTTGAGGATCCCGCGTATCGCTGAGACATCGGGTGTGCCGGATCGACGATGGGTTCTGTTTTCACTTGCCATTGATTTTCTGTGCTCTCTGATACATCCAGAGTGGGAGAAAATGAATCATGCTCATCAGACAGAGTCGGAGAAGATGATTGGGATTCATGGCTAGAGTCAAGATCATCCTTTTCTTCCTCGTAGTTTGCGAGGGCTCGGGTCATGAGGCCGCAACTCGCCGGCAAGTAGTGAGAGTGCATCTCAAACGTTCCGTCTGATAATCCCAGGGAAGTGCTATCTAATGTCCTGCCATTTGAAGTGGTGTACTTTTTGTTTTTGATTGTTGACTTGTTGTTTGGCTTGTGTGACACCGTTTCTTTCTCTGTCTTTCGGACCTTTTTCGTTTTTTTACTCGCACGTTCTGCCTTTGGTTCAGCACAAAGTTCTTTATCCGACTCCCCTTCGAGTCGCTCTTCTGAGCGTTTCGGGCACAGTATCCGGGGAACTAAATCAATATCCGAGTATGGGCAGTCCCTGGAGTCAGACGCCAGATCGTTTGAAGCAGCAGGTGGTTTAGAAATGTCCAGTGTGTGGCCTGACATCAGCTTGGAGAACAATTCGTCTTTGATTTCAACAGGGCTTTTCAGCAGTGAGCTGTTTTTCCTTTTAGCAGGTGATTTCTTTTTACTTCCCGCCTTCGTTTTGGGTGAAACGATGACGGGAAGATCGTGTCCGTTGGAGAAACCCGGGCTCTGTGAGGACGGGGGAAGTTCGGAGAAGGTCGGAGGGGTGGATGTCCTGTCATCCGTAACAGAAGAGTGTACTTCTCTGATTGAGGGAAGTTGTAGTTTACTCCTGAGATACTCTGGCAGAGCTGCCTCTGCCTCCTTCACGCTGGCTTTCCACAAGGGCATTATGCGCTTTGGGATCTGCAGTAATGGCAAAATATAATAATAGTTACGCGACAGGAAATAATAAAGCATTACATTATATTTGCATCACTAATAGAGAAAGTAATACATATTATTTTTACATATTTAAAAAGGAATTTTAATAAAATAGAAGAAGGACACAAAGGTAACTCCAGGCATTACTATGTATTTGTAACTCATGTCTTTTTGTCTGCCTCGTCGCCTGAGCACGGGAAGTTTCTCAAACTGCTGCCCTCCTTCAAAAGCGAACGTGGCTTTCCCAGGAACCCATGCTTGGTCCACGATCTCCCCAAACGTCCTGACGAAATACATTCGACACCGCCTGTTGTTGGGCTCTAAAACAACACATCGTAACCAGATTGAAATTTTACATCAGGTTAATTTAAACCTTGACATTGTGAAACAATCATGTGTATGAATTCAGCTCATGATACATGCATTGTCGTCCATAATATCACACTTGGAGCTAGGAGCATGGGAAGTTTAGGATGAATACGAATAATTAGTATAATCACTAACCTTTCATCCTGGTGTGACTCTCACTCTGGGGGTCAATGGAGATGCGACAGGGCCACCAAGGCCTACGATTGAACTTGGCCCACACCACATCGCCTACGGTAAACTTCACTTCTGGGAGAGGTTTCTTCTTTGGGCTGTTGGACTGTGAACGAAAAAGTGGTATATCAAGTACGACTTAAAGACCAGCCAGAAGATTCAGTCAAGCAGGTGGGACACTCAACCAGGTATTACACTATAATAAGTTTCCTATTATATTCGCTCCTACTGTCAGGGACTCTCCCAGCGAAACCATCATGTGGTGTTGCACTGTCACAGACACGGTGTATGATCAAACCGTTGCCAATGACGTTTCTGAAATATTGATTTAAATACCCAGAACCGCATGTTTTACCTAATCGACTAATTTATATAGTTCACTTTTTAATTTTGGCTCAATGAACCACTCTCTCAGCTTATTCACCTTATAAGGCATTTAAAAAAATCTTTACATCAATGAGTTAATTTGATTGTTTTTTCTCTTTAGGTTGTTGTGTTTATTATGAACAAGCATTTCATAGAATATGTGTCAAATTGTTACCTTTCATTTTCACCACTGGCTTGTGTGCCGTGCTATGGTCCTACAGTCATTTAGAATCTCTTTCTATCATCTATCTGTACTGAACAACTGTACAATGATCCATAGATGCACAGCATTAGAGGCAAAGTTTAGCTAGAAAGTCAAATTAACTACGAGTGAGGTTCAAATCAAACCGGGACTTTTGTTTGTGCATAACAACAGAACACTCCCTTTATTTCTCTATATAATCCCCTGCTACATTAATGTACTTATCCCAACGTTTTACTGATGCTTGGACCCAATCAAGATAAAAAGTATTTTTTTTAACGCTGGCCTCCCAGGAACTCCTGTAATGGTGAAAACATTTGGAAATAGCTTGGTCCAAGGTCAAGACTGTACGGTGGCAATAGCTCTCAGCCGAGTTCCTGTAATGGTCCAAGTGATGTTGGTGAATGATTGTGTGTACAGTTCGCACAGACAGATGCGTCTCTTCCACAAGTTGGCAATGAGATATCCATCGATTTCCAGGGATCAGTCATTCCACTCACTGAATATTCACGGAAATGACCCCTCGGTTAGTGTTCTTCCAGATAATGCTGTCCTTGTCAAAAAAAAAAATCCTTAAATATTCGCACCACACCATCGAAAACTGAGGTAAATGGACTATAACAGGAAGTGGAGTATGTTTTCATGCTTTGTTCTAACGTATATTTATTTCAGAATTTAGCGGTAGCATATTCCGATAGACAAATATTCATGTAAAATAATGCTCCCCATACATAATCAACAAAAGAATGAAATAGCTTGGTGTTTGTATGTAAACGCTGAACGCTGGGCTCGTCATTCATACATCATACAGCCTAAAACTAATGTTTTACTGCGGCTACGAGTCTCATCGCTGTCCTGTTCTTAAACAATCGTTTTTACTCCCCCATTCACCAATTTTTTTTTTTTTCAAATAAATGACATGTACCGGTTTGACTTAAACACTCCTCGCATAACAATGACCAAGAACACCTGATCAGTGTTCTCACTCGTTTCAGGACATTTTTTCCTGACTGTTGTTCTCAAACGGTTGGTCTTTAAATGACTCACGTCTTTGCATAAAAATATCCATTTTTAACTTAATGCATCACAGCAGATGAAACAGCCAGTCCCTGTAGAGCTGGCTGGGAGTAGGTGGCAAGGAAAGCAAGTTTTCAACCCTTTCAAACAACCCGATGAGTAACACGTTAAAGAATGTTTGCCAATACGTGTGATTAAAATGTATTTTTAAGCTGTTCTCTACTGGGCGATAATACAATATGGTATAAATAGTTTTAATATTGATTCACTGTTCTGATAGAGTGGCTGCTTACGACGATAGAGCGTTCCAAACTACAACGACTAGACAACCAATGGGCCGTTAACAGATAAACTACAGCTGCGTATTTCAGTATGTCTTCCTTGGGCTAAAATATAAACTTGGCGAGAAAATAGCTTAATTTTCCCCCCAAAAAGTAATTTTTTTCAAAATCTTTTTTTTTTTTTCAATTATCCACAAATTATAAAACAGTATATAATATTCCAGTTTTTCTACTGTGTGGGAGAAACCTGATGAACAATTGATCAAATGAATCACGGGGAATTTTCGTTTTTGCATATGACGTCAAGAAACTCCTCTGCTGCAATAATGACACTCGATTCATCATTACTGACTGAGGTGGATGCCTTACAAGATGTTGAGAGTAGACTGTAATCGATAATTGTTTTTCTACGATGCACACTAAATAAAACGCACCATGCGTCTGGATCCAGGCCCTGTATTTAGAAATGTTACAGTATAGATTACTATAATGTTTTCAATTGATAAAGTATACTAGAAAACTTTTATAATGTAAAAAAAAAAAGAGTATAAATAAACCTTATATCTGCTGCTTAATTTATTATTGGAATGAGAAATTGATTTGCAGTCTTATATGTAGCATTGAAGTTGATTAAAGTTTACTTGTAGGATCAATACCTCATCGTTAACTTTTTCAACATATCGGTAAAAAATTCTTTCATTGCTTTTCCTTAAAGTGTTAGATGTTATATGGAAATATCAACATCATAGATGTCTTTCTCAAGCCGTTTTCAGCCTGGACTAGGTTCACATTGAGACCTGAATTAATGTTATTAGTCGTTATTTATCATATAACTATTTGGTAAAAAGATTTCATTTTAAATTTCATAACTAGTTCCCAAAGTGATGACGGAATCTTCCTATAAAATAAAATGCGTAATGTGTTATGCTACCACAGTTTTAACGTTATGAGTTGCTCCACTCATATATATATATATTTTTTGTTTTGCAATACTGTATTGATTAAGACATTTTTTCTATTCAGAAATTGATTACTCACTAATAGAGATATTACACTCGCCTTCTATCCCTTAAATCTTTTTGTGTGCTAAATTTCTTTATGTTAAAGAAAGATTCCCTGATGTGACCCAAGGTTTAAACTATAATCCAGACACATGGAGTGCTTACAGGATCTGAGTAGCTGCTGCTAGGTGAACTTGGTCTTTGAGCAAGGCCTACGTTGAACATCGCTGCGCAGTTTTCAGTGCTCGGAAGGTCACAGTCGCTATCCGTGTAGCCGTCCGAACTATCAAAATCCCTTAGCATGACTTCAACAGGCAACTGAGGTGGACTAGAAGGAGGGTCTGGTGCTGGCTGAGGAGTACTTTTAGGAACCCGGTCAAAATGTTCATGTCTGTTCAGGCTTAGGTTTAGCCCTGAACCTGATAAACTCTTTGCGTTCACAGAGTTCCGTTTCAGGCGTTTTTTAGCTGAAGGTTTAAATGCTGCCACGCGCTCCTCTTCTTCATGGTCGTCCTTGCTGTCTCCACTGTCAAAGAGGCTTGATTCAAAATGCAGGAATCCATTCAGGATTGGCGAGATGTGCTCCAGGCTGTCCGAGCTCACAGGGGAAAAGCCGTTCTTGTCCAGATTTCTGTGGCTAAGCACGCTGTCGTCAGCGCCGCGACCGAACGACTGGGCCGAGTGGACAAGGCCGAGGCCAAACTCTGAGCCGTGCACATGTGCCTTAGCTCGGCCGTGAAAGGTCCTGTCGTGTAAGCTCATATCGGGCCTGCTCACCATCGCCGTCAGGTCCTGTAGCCTCCTGAGTGGACTGTAGCTGGAGGACGATTCCCGTTGGCTATATCCAAACGAGGACGCATGCTTCGCGCCATGCTGGAGCCCACAGGAAGTGGTGCCCTGCGGACACTGAGGGCCCGGGTGACATTCCGAGCCATCCTGGGCGCCCACTTTATACGACCGATTCATGTTGGCATGGCTTCGTCCTGCCAAAAAAAAAAAGAACAAAAATTCAAAGGTTGTTACTGACCAGGTTCATTTAGTAAATCTGTATATTTGATAATTCAGAACTTTGTAATGACAAACAAAAAGTATTTGGCTAGGCCTGTTAATTCTTGAATTTATGCCTATCTACATTTAAGCATTTGGCACAGACTCTTATCCAGAGCTTTAAAGTTTCCGTCATTTGATAGATCTTTACACTGGTTACTATGTTACTAACTAAGTACCATCAGTGTTGGGAAGGTTTTCAGGTGTTTCAATCATGCCCCTTATCCCAAGTGAAGGGCAATCTTAATGCTTCAGCGTACCAAGACGTCTTGGACGATGCTATGCTTCCAAGTTTGTCGCAGCAGTTAACAAGTGCTTTTCTATTCCAACATGACTGTGTCCCAGTGCGCAAAGCAAGGACATGGTTTGATGAGTTTGGTGTGGAAGAACTGGGCCTCAGTGGTGAAGGCGTTGGATGTTTTATACGCAGATAACCTGGATTAATCCGGATATTATAGTATGGCAAGGTAGTGACAAAACTGCCATGCAGTTTATTAAACTTTCTCCTTTTTAGACACCCAACATACACTTCAGTTGGAAAGTGCTGGGTTCAAACCACAGCACCGCCACTGTTGGTCCCTTGAACATGGCCCTCAACACTCAACTGCTCAGATGTATAATGAGATAAAATGTAAGTCACTCTGGATAAAGGTGTCTGCCAAACACCCTAATGTAAATGTAATGGAAGAACTTGACTGGCCCATGCGCGAAGCCCCCCTGACCTCAACCCCATCGAGCACTTTTGGGATAAACCGGAAGGCAAGGCCTTCTGGTCCAACATCGGTGCCTCCTGACCTCGTAAATGGTCTACAGAATGAATGGGCACGAATTCCAAAAATCAAGAAGAGCGGAAGCTGTTATAGCTGCACAAGGGGGAATGATGACATATTGAAGTATATGTGTTTGGATGCAATGTCATTGCCAAAGACTTTTTTTTTTGTCCATATAATGTATTACCACATTGTTATGGTGTATCATGTTTAGGTTGAAGCGCCCTGGTGTAGGCCGTCACGTCCAGACAAAAGATACCTTGAAGGAAACTAGATTCAAGAAGAAAAGCCGACAAGACAGATCAACCTAGGCAGGACGGAGATTTTTCAGCACGCGGACGCGGTTTATACGCGGATAAACTTGATCAATTGAGATATTATATTATAAGGTAGTGCGCTGCCATCCTGGGTAAGTAAGTAGTAAAGTGTACAGGAAGCTAAAGCTGCACTTTCTCTCTCCCCCCACCACCACCACCAACATGCACAGACCTGAAACACAACCTCGGACCGAATTATGAAGAAAAATAAAAGAACTGAAAGGGAAAAGTCGCCGAATTCTTACCATTTACGGCTCGGTCAAGATAAAACCATCCGGTATCCGCTCACGGGGGAAGGCGAGGAGACACTTTTTGGCGATTTGTGAAAGCCGGATCTGCAAAAAGCGGCGGCACTACGACTACTACTAACAACGCTAGGCCTGGACTCGGCTTTCATTTCTACTCTCTTGTAAAAAAAAAAAACAGAGATGAAACCAGATTAATTGGTTGACGGTAGAAAAAAATTATAAGAATTCAAAGCCTCGCTTCTTGCTTTCTTTCACCGAGCCAGCTAAATACGGTGCGGAACGTGAGCGGGTCGGAAGCACGTTTTGCATGGAAATGCATGGCTTGTTTTGATCGTGGCCCTGGTCATGTTAAAGCAAAAGCCTTGAGTGTGTGTTAGTGCGTGTGTGTGTGTGTGTGGGGAGAGAGAGAGAGAGAGAGAGAGAGACCGACCGGCAGTGCCACCCAACCCCCAGTCTACTACATACAGTACACACACACACTCTCTCTCTCTCTCTCTCTCTCTCTATAATACACATAGTAGTCTTATCCCGGGGAAAAATGTATCCACAATAACATGCTACCCCTTCCTTCATAGTTATAACCCTCTTTTTATGTTCTGTAATCAAGGAAGGTGATGGTTTTAAGGTGGTTCTTTAAGTCGTATTTCCTCATCCTGACTAACAAAAGCCGTGCAGTTTATTAACTACACTTCCTCCATTTTAGACACCCCAGTTACGACGTCCTTATAGCCTATACAAAATGATCAGAAAACATGTCATGTCACGGGTGTTGTGTATAATCTACATTGTATTTCATGGCGTTTGTCAGCTTTAAACGCCATTTTGGGCTTTAGCGTCAAAGAGAAAGAAAGACAGGCCACTGTAATCTTAACATGTCCCTGACTATCCACCACAGCCCAGGAACAAACAAACAAACAAACAAGGAATTTTATGTCATCTCTGGAAAACATTGTTTTTTTTCTTCAGGAAATAGCTATCTAAGTAAATGATAATAACGCTAGATATCGAGTATAAATCCATACATATACTTTAAAAAAACGTTTTAACGGATATGTTTTAAATCAACTGGCACAAGGAGTATTTTGATCACTTTAAATTTAAATTCCGTGCACGCGCGTCAAGCCCGAGCGTATTTAAGGGATCCATCCGGGTATTTTCCATCCATTTTTTCGATGTCTTTTTATATATTCAACTAATCTAGCTACACAAAAACGTTTTTTAAGAAAAAAAATCGTACAATTTATGCTGTATTTCATGTCGTTTGTCAGCTTTAAACGCCATTTTGTGATTCAGTGTTACAAACCAGGCCACTGTAATCCTATTATGTCCCTGATGTGGACTATCACCACAGCCCATGACTCAAACAAACAATCAAACAAATAAACAATAAACCTTATGTCATCTCAGGAAAAAAATGTTTGCCTGTTTGTTTTAGGAAATAGCTATCTATATAAATGACAATTCATCTTAATCTCGTTATAGGCCATCTATAATACGAGTATAAACCTATACATAAAGTTAAAAACGACTGTTTTAACGGATATTATTTAAATACACTGGCACGGGGAGCATTTTGATCAATTTGAATTAAAATTCTGTGCACGCGCGATACGCCCTAACGTATTTAACGCATGCATCCGAGTATTTGCCAACCATTTTCGACATAACACTACTATAGCCACACGAATTCTCGTTTTTTTTGTTTGGTTTGTCTCTGACTTGCCATCTAAGTAGGCATATTTACTCTTCGGAAACTATGAAAAGAAAGAATTCATTAATCATTATAATATGAATGAATCATAATTCATTCTACTCTATTCAAGTCTATTCATATTAATGAGAAACAGAGAATGAGGGTGAATCTGATTTTGAAATTAATCTATTTTTCCTCCTTAAATGTCAGAACAACCCTAACAAGCAGGCATTTCTTTAAGGCTTGTTTTTGTTTCACTCAGGCTGTTCTAGACAAAATTTATTTAAAAAAAAAATAATCGGTTGAATTGCTCTAGCAGGTTTCGTCAGTATGAATGAATGTCATTACCATATACACTATAATTTATTAAGCCAATCATTTTTAGTAAGGGTCGAGGATCCGGAGCCTGTCCTGGTATTCTAGGAGTACCGGGTATAAGATGGAAGAACAACATGGCTGAACCAGTTAGCATACTTAATAGCACAATAGTAAAAGCATAGTAACATCATTTGTAAGTATGCAATAATTAGTAGTTCATTTATTAAAAAAATGATTAGGTGGTTATAATGGATCCTGAGTCTATCCCAGAAATACCAAACGTGAACCGAGAACACACCATGGACGGCAAGCAACGTCGTTGTAGGGCTAGATACAACAAAGCGCATGGGCAAATTGGCGCATGGGAATGCTTGGCTTAAGATGGAAACACACCAAGAATGCAATGCTGGTTTCATAATGAATCATAGTAACATCATTGCTAAATATATAATCAAAATCAATTAATTCATTTTTTTAATAAGTGCTTTATTGTGGTCAGGGTCAATGTGGATCCTGGGAACCATCCCAGGAATACTGGGTGCGAGATGGAAATACATCATGGATGGAATGCCAGAACATCGCACAAAGTTTAGTTACCACAAAACCTTGGCTAAATACTGTAAGTAATATACATCCGAGCGGTTTCCATGCAAGAAGCATTGCTTAAGTGATATTTTTTTTATTTATTTTTTATTTTTTAAATCAGATTGGATGCTAATTGCTTACACAACACTAAACAAAAAGATTGAACCATGGCATTCCAGATTTGGAGATAAACATGAATATTTTTGTATGGAACAGTAACACTACAGGTTATACTAAGCTATCAGATCACAGTTACATTTACCAAAGAAAGGGGAAAAAAAAAGGTTTGTAAAGCGTTACACTGATTCATTTTTCTCATCTGAGCACAAACAAACAACAACAACAACAATAACAGCAAAAGAAAGAAAAGAAATTAAAGAATAAATTCAAATATTCTTTAAAAGGTCACTCGACACTACGGCACCACATTTTTTCATAAATACAAATAAAAGATAGTTCATACTGAAGACGATACAGGCAAAGCACAAATCACGTAACACTTTAGGAAAAAAGAAGGATAAATATGCATGTGATATTGATCCGTTAACGTTTTTCGAAGTGCGGAATGAAATCGGATCTCGCTACAGAGCGTTCACGTTATCAAAAGTTAGGTAACAAGATTAAAAACAACACAAAAGTGATTCTTTTTTTCCTATACATTTGCTTGAGTGAATACTATTGGCCCAAAAAAAAAAGGTCTAATATAATACATACTGTGTTATTGTTTCACAAGACTACTATCATGCACGTATGTACAGTATATATATATATATATGTGTGTGTAAAGGAGCAATACGCAGTAATTTTTTTGGATTTGCTTCTCAGTCTCTTTCTTGTTCAAGACGTAGAAAGGAAAGGTCTTTTGTCTGCGTCTGCACCGAAGTTTGCCGTTAATGTATTATTATAACATAACGCTCCGCAAATTCGTTTTCCTTAAGGTTTCATTAGGTTGCATTCTAATGAAATGTAATCTACAGTAATCTACTTATTGCTCCTTTACGGATGTGAGAGAATGATAATGCTCTTTGGATAGAGATAACACGAAAAATGATCATGACAATGGAACACTTTCACATACACAAGTGTTTAGCCTAGGTATCAAAATTTGCCTTTCTGCCTCGCAAGAGTCCTGCCTCAGTGCAACGTCACTCCAGGGATGTTATCTTTTCCTAATAAATACAAAAGCCTGCTTTCATTCGCTAGTGTTTTTCTCTTTAGCCGTGGCTTCGCAAAGTGCCCGTTTCTGCATCAGCGTATAAGGGAAGGGTGCTCCGTTGCAGGCGCTATAGTCCAGTTTGTTGAGTTTGGCCAACGTCTTGATGCTGCCTGGAGGCCTCCCGGGACTGACCTTGTACCCAGCGGCCTTGGTTGTCCCTAGCGGCCTGCCTGGGCTCGTTTTGAACCCAGCCGCCCTCGTGGTGCCAGGCGGCCGTCCTGTGCTTGTCCGATACCCAGCGGACTTGGTGGTACCTGCAGGTCTACCACGTCTTCCCGTCTTCCCAAGTCCTTTCTTCTTCTTGGAGCCTTCGGGTGCCTCGGCAGCCCTCATGCGCACAGCCTGAGGCAGAAAGTCGCTCGCAGAGTCCTGCATCTGGCATGACATGGGCTTGATCATGCTCTGGGGCAAAGGCGGCAAGTTGGGTATGGGCAGCTGAAGCGGCGGAGGTGGGCCGGACGGGTAGAATTTTCCCGACTGCGAGGCGCACAACTCGAAATGGCTGCTCGAGTGCTGGCCATCTTCGGATAGGGCGCCCAAGCCGTAATCGTTGTTGTTGCTAGCTACTTGATGCATCATTTTTCTGTGAAAACAGATTCAGAAAGGGTTTATCAGTGCGCAGCCAATACTTATATTGTCTTAGTTATTTCAAAGAAAAGTTAAAACGCATTTCGGGACAAACTACAGCTAATAATAAACTACTAAAGCTACGTCTATGGAAAAAAGTGCCTTTATATTCACTCTTCATGCTCTAAAATAAATCCAGATGGTTTTTATTTAATTGTAAATGTACGAAATAAATACGATGCACACATGTGGCATTTCCACCTACTTTCCAGGATCACCATTTTTGAAACTCTACTCTGATCAAAAAGTGTTGGGTGCCACTTTAAGACCTTATATTTATTGCAGAGTCGAACCCTAGTGATGTGACTAAGTACAACAACCATCAGAAATGTTTTTGTGGAAAGTAAAAAAAATCAAGTCTTTTTTTTATGTATGGGGTGTCATGTTGTAGAAATTGGTTTTAACTAAATAATTATTTGCATTTTTAACATTTTTGTTTAAATATTCAGCAATTAAAATGATTATAATTTATAAGACTAAGATCTCTTATAAACTAAGATGATCTGCGGCGGCTTGGTGACCTAACACTGTCGTCTTGCACCTCCAGGGTCCAGGTTCGATTCCTGCCTTGGGGTCTGAGTGCATGGAGTTTGCATGTTCTCCCTGTGCTTGGTGGGTTTCCTCCCACAGTCCTTGTTAGTTTAGGCTAACCTGCGATGAATTTTGTGTACCCCGCCTTGTGCCCGAAGTCTCCTGGGATAGGCTCGAGGCCCAGACTCCAGACTTCAAAGATGATGTACAGACGATGCCTAAGTTAATGTACGTGTTTTTTGGCATTTCCACAAACTATCACGTGATCTGCATTTTTCAATATGCTGTCCCATATACACTCTACAAAAAAAAACATGTTTGGTGCTCACTTTGTGTCTCTCTTTGAGACTTGGACACGACAAAGTACGCCTATCAGAAACGTTCTTGTAAAAAGAAAAAAAAATAATGTTCAACTTTTTTAAAATTTTAATACAGTGAAAGGGAGGTGTCAGGTTGTATAAAATAAAAAAATATTTAAATCATGGTTTAATTATCGAGACACTGAGTGTACTTTATAATTATTGAGGTAAATATATAAGTTACGTCAAATACATACAAACAAATTAAACTACTGAAATATTTGCAAATTATGCAATTTTAAATGTGAACTAAATTTTCGAAATATTGTAACATCATAAGCTGTACTTCCGTACTAATTAGCACGTCAAGTTTCCATGGCGACGTCTAAGCTCGCGCGGTTCGTTAATAAACATTACGCTTAGTACGGAACGCTACAACTGGTTGCCATGGCTACTTAATTTAAATAATACTAATAACGGTAATAGAAGCATACTAAGGAGGTATCGAAGAGTATGATCGAGCTGTACTTGTATTCTCGCGTACTCCTGAGTACTGTAGTAGGGTAATTCTCTGGGGTTTGGAGTAGGCCTTGACTTGTTAGGGCTGCACACAAAATACAAAGAGCGACCGAGAATCTCCTCATCAAAACGCACCAGGGGGGGTTTATTTTAGCGCCCCGATGATATCGATCGAATAAACAAACGAATATTGACACCGTAAAAACAGTAAACAATGCACGTGAAGCGCGTGTAGGGCGAGAAATAAAGCCGTTACTTTAACGTTACCTCATTTGGACGCGGATCTCGGAGTGCAATGGGTTAAATATGAAACAGATAGATCTTCCATCCCTGAAACCAAAGCATAACTCTATTTAACGCAAAACCGAGACATCTAGGAAGCTTCCCGGCGCCGTCCTAATGGCGGATCGCGGTGATTATGCTTTGCTGAAGGGGTATTTTTATCCTGGAGGCGAGGAGGCTTAAATCTGTAAGGCAGCCATTTTAACTGAGAAAAAAAAAATGTACAATATATGAAAGACGGGCTCAACGCGCATGCGCAGACCGATGAAAGGAACTCGCACTGTACTGTAGTGTTGCACATGTGGAATTTATACAGCTGTTCTATTTTACACTTCACAGTAAAATGCACGCACGGAGATACACATAAACACTTCCTGTTTAGTGGGGAAACAACACTACTGCACTTGCTCCTAGGTTTATATTTGGGTCAAATACAGAAAAAGTTGGGGTCATTAAAATATCCTGAAATGTATTCCTTCTTCTTCTACACCTAAAACTTCTTTATTTTCATAGCCAAGTTACAAAATGTAGAGCTTAAGGCATTTTTTTTGAAAAGTACGTACATTTAATATCTGGTATTGCTTCTCTTCCTGTTTTTTTTAGTGAAAAAAATGTATCTGTTTACAAAACGGCTGAACATGGGTTTCAGTAATCATGCACGAATTGTCTTTACTGCTTTATCCTGTATACAAGTTTGTCAGAACCTGGAGCCTATCCCAGGAGACCTTGGGCACGAGGTTGGGTACACTCTTGGATGGAATGCCAATCCATTGCATGGCACAAACACACACATACACATACACATGCTCATTCACACACTATGGGCAATTTGGGAAGCCTGTTAACCTAATCTGCATGTCTTTGGACTGTGGGAGGAGACCGGAGTGCCCAGAGGAAACCCAGCAACCACAGGGAGGACGTGCGAACTCCTTGCACACAGACCCAGAGGTGGGAATCGAACATGGAACCTGGAGTTGTGAGGCCACACAGTGTTGCCAACTTAGCGACTTTGTCACTAGATTTAGCGACTTTTCAGACCCCCTTGACGACTTTTTTTTTTCAAACAAGTGCCTAGCGACAAATCTAGCGACTTTTGGACAAACCTTAGCAACTTTCCAAATGTCGCCAGTACTGTCCTGTAAGCGCGAGGTCTTGCTTTCCCGGTACAGTTACTCATCTCCCTGTGTCTGCTCTGATCAGTTAACGCTAGCTCCGGCTGAAAGGAGCAGCATATTCCCATGACCGCACGGCAGCTGACATAGATGTGAATGAGCTGCGCATGTGCAAAGGGTGTTGCCACGAACCAATCACTTACCTGCTTCTCCTTTGCTTGAAATAAAACTATTTAATTTGACAGTTTCTTAGGATTAGGGAAAACATACAGAATGCAAATACAACGTGATTACGTCATCAATATGCAAATATACGCATGACGTCATCTAGCGACATTTGGCGACTTTCCGAGCAGACTTTAGCTACTTTCCATTAAAAATAGTTGGCAACACTGAGGCCACAGTGCTAAAAAAAAAAAAAAAAAGTAACAAAAAGCTGTCTTGTTTTAGCCACAAAAACTGAAACTTTAAGAAATACCAGGTGATTTACTTACAAAAGAACAAAAAGTGTACCCAAGAAAATGGATTTTAGTATTAAAGAAAAACTATAATTATTACTTATGTCAAGTAATTATTTTATTGCTTTTTTTACTGTTTACTGGGAATTACGATAATTTATTAAGTTCATACTACGCTTTTATTGTATTACTTTAAAAGTGCTGTATATTCACACATTTCAAATATCAGCTGCGGCTCTGGGGAGGTAGTGGATGCAGTAAAAGTTAGGAGTACTTTCTCGAGAAACAGGATGTTTCTAAATAAACAGGACGCTTTCAAAGCAAAACGCTTTTGAATACATCAGCTTTTTCCTTTGTAATCACAGACAAACTTAAAATCAAGATTTTCTGTTGCAAGAAACTGTAAATCTAGTTAGAGATCTATGCATGCTCCTTTAACTTGTTAGGTTTGTGCATTCGTACATCCAGAGTTCTAATCTGATCAGTAAGCGAAGAAGAAACAACCTTGATCATGCACCCAAGGCTGCAGGACAGGCTCAAGAGTTCAAAAGTGTGCAATGAAAAAAAAATGATATAACACATTTTGAGATAGAAAAGTTACAGTACGCATGTAAAGAACAATAAACAAAATACAGTGTCTGGCCAAAAAAAAAAAAATTAGAAAAGGTCAAATTATTAAGCTGCATCAAGAAATGAGATCATGGATAGAGATCATTTTACTGCGTATCGTACTGTGTATGACTGTGTATGTAACAAATAAAATTTGAATTTGAATTTGAATACTTAAACACTTGTTGAAGTTGCATATTTTTTAAAAGAAGCAATTTTTAGTTTAATTCTAGTGAAAGTAAGAACATTTCCACACACATACAATATGATGACCAAACTAAACAACTGTGTGTTCATAAGAAAACCACTTGTTAGTGAGACTCATCAGGAAAAAATGGCTTCAGTTTACCAGGCAGCATAAAGATTGGCCTTTGAAGCAATAAAAAGATCATGTGAAGAGTCGAGATTGACCCTATTCCAGAACAATGGGTGCATCAGGTTAAGAATAGAAGCACATGAAGTGATGCAACACAAGAGGTTCACTGTACAAGTCTCTGATGGCAGTGTTATGATCTGGGGTTGCTTCAGTTGCTCAGGTCAGGACTCAGCAACGTTATGGGACAATAAAATTAATGTGTTGTAGGTTGACGGTAGTGTACTGTAGGTTGGAGTTCTCAGCAACATAACCTAGGTCACTGTGTAATTTCATGTGTAAGCATAATATATAATATGTTTTAGAACATTAGACCAATAACGTTTGATGCATCTTGAAGTATTGTAAGTAATGTTCCTGGGGTATTTCAGCACTGAGCCTCGAGTATGTGGGGCAGCCTGTTTCAGTAATTACTGTCTTAAGTACATTACTGGATGGCAGCCCGTTTAGCTCGTGACTAGACTTGATGTGTGGTAAAGCTTAGTGCTGCACTTTGGTACTGTAACTGCATCAACAGATTAACACAGAAAACTTTTTAAAAGCTTTTTTTCCAGGTTTTTTTTTATCATTTTGATTAAGTAAAAGATTAACCTTTAAATTGTGACCAACCATTTGAGCAAAATACAAACGTTCCTTTGTATGTTAAATGATTTGGATGCTGAAGAATCTGTGTGCACGTCCTATGCGTTTAAATTTCTAATAACTTCTTATATAATATGAGGTTGGGGTTGATATGCAGAGATTTGTTCAGTGGGCTATTATTATCATCAGGCAGCAGCATCTCCTCTCCTCTCCTTTTCCCTCCACCCTCCCGACAGAAACGCCTCCTCTTACAGCAGCAGGGGTGCCTTCAATAACACTGTACCAAAGTGTTGTGAATTAGATTATGGAGCCTTGACACAGCACTGAAGAACACTATACTATTCTGCATACATTAGCAGTTTGTATAGATTTTTAATTACATGTTTTGTAGCATTATTGATAACAGTACACTCATTGTAGTATTATTGATAATAGATTTTAGCATAAAAAAATCCTAGTATTTTCTCTCTCACTTACTCAGTGTCTCTAATGCTTATCCTGTACAGGGTCACGGGAAGTCTGGAGGATATCCCAGGGGTCCGTGGTACTAGGTGGGGTACGCCCTGGATAGATGCCAATCTATTGCAGGGCACTCAAGCACTCTCACTCTCACTCAGACACTATGGGGAATTTGGGAACACCATTAGACACGCCTAATCAGCATGTTTTGGAATGTGGGAGGAACACGGCGTACCCGAACATGACCGCAAGTGGTAAGGGAGAACATGCAAACTACACACACATAGATCCGAGGTGAGAATCAAACCATTACAGTATTTTGCATATATATAATACTTTGAATAGATTGGCAAAAGGTTACACACAAAACACACACACACAAAAAAAATGCTTTTCTAAATCAGTAACTTTCTTTGTTTCTTACCCTCAGTGGTCCCCACTTTGTACCTTGAATATTTATGTGAAAATTTGGATATGTGTCCATTAAAAACATTTCAGTTACATTAAAGTCAACCTTAAAAGGTTCACAACATGATCAAATGTGTACCATAATTAGTAATGTGACATAAAAATGTACAGTTTATTACTATATTCTCAAAGAGAGCAATTGTAGGAGTTACAAGAGCATCATTTGGGCAGCAGAGAATCATTTGGGCAGCAGTGTCTCGGTAGTTTATGTCATGGTCATCATTCCCAAGGTTGTAGGTTTAAATGCCAGCACTGCCAAACCACCACTGCTGGGTCCTTGAGCAACGTACTTAACTGTTATCTGCTCTGGTGGAGCTGCATTATGTTTAGCACCGTGTTTATCTTTAGCATTATGTTTTTTTTTTTGTGTGTGTGTGTGTGGGGGGGGGGGTAATGATGAACAATATGCTAATTAAATCACGTATAATTACATACGTATTCATGAGATTGCCTTCCTGATCAATAAGAAGAAACTAGTATGTATCAGTCTGTCTGTCTGTCTATTCATCTATCTATATGGACAAAAGTATTTTGCCATATACTTCAATATGGAGTCCTGGGGAATTTGTGCCCATTCTTTCTGTAGAGCATATATGTTGGACGAGAAGGCCTGGCTTACAATCTCCGTTACAGTTCATCCCAAAGGTGCTTAATCAGTTTGAGGTCAAGGCTCTGTGTTAGGGCCAGTCAAGTTCTTCCACGTCGAACTTATCAAACCATGTCTTTATACTCCTTGATTTGTGCACTGGGACACAGACATGTTGGAATAGAACATGTTGCCTTCCCCAAACTGTTGCCACAAAGTTGGAAACATAGTATTTTCCAAGATGTCTCGGTATGCTGAAGCATTAAGATCGCCCTTCACTGGGGATAAGGGGCCCGATTCAAACTCCTGAATTAAAAAAATAGCAGGTTTGGCCAAATAGTTAGTCAGTCAGTCTGTCTGTCTGTCTATCTATCTATCATCCAGTCTTTTTGTATTAATTTATGTAAGATTTGTCATGTTATACAAATTGTTAAAGTAAATTAATAAAAAATAATTATTGTTTAAACATTTAGCTATTACAATAATTAGACATTATACAATCATTTACTAGGTTTCTTCGATGTAAAAACATAAGACAAATACATCTTTAAAGAGAAAACAAATCCAACTCGATTTTTTTCTAGTTTTTAGTTTTTATTTCCAGTATAGTTCAGCTCATTGTGCTTTATTAGCAAACATTTGCACGAATAACAAATTTTAAAATGATGCTACACACTGTTCTTACTTTTATGTTATTTACATTGCATGCAAGCCATTGTTTTAGTTTTAATGTGTATATTTAAAATGAAATTAACATCATTATATTCCTGGCATGTTAAACAGAGGGTTAAAAATAGTTAGAAATTAAAACATCCCTGCCAGGCTGCTGAATCAGAGCACTGCACGTCAGGAGGAAAAGCTTTACTGCACAACATGATGAAACGCACTTGAACGCTGCACGGCTTCCTCTCTGCTTCCTGCGCGGTTGCACGCGCTGCAGACTCGCGTTAAACGGAGTCTATTTCTGTCTTATTTTTCGTTTTCTGTTTAGTCTTTATGCTAATAATTATTTTCCGACCTTTATGCAAAGATCTGTAGAACCGACCTAATTCGTCGCTGTGAATTTTAAAGCGTTATTTTTGTACTCGGTCGACGCGAGACTCGGTTGAGCTCAATTGGCCTGTTTTCTCTCTCTCTCTCTCTCTAGACAATTCTTTACATTATTGATTTATTTTACGTTTTTATTTATCAGTATGGACGAGAAGGTGTTTACAAAAGAACTAGATCAGTGGATCGAGCAGCTGAACGAGTGCAAGCAGCTGTCGGAGAACCAGGTTAAATTTCTGTGCGAGAAAGTAAGTATAATTCCTCACAATCCGCATTTAACACTCGGTATTGAACGCTGCATGCTTTTGTTCTAGACCTGAAATAAACGGGTTACTATAGCTACTAGAGGGTCGAGTCTAAACATGGCGGCGGTGAGATCTATTTTTATTGGCTGTCAGTCCTGCCTACGTGGCTTCTCATTGGCTCGCGGGTCTTTTTCGGAGGACGCTGATTGGCTCTTTCTTAGTGCACTGCAGCTAGCAACCAGAGCTCTCGGGGTGTGTCCGCTCGAATGGCCCCCGTCGTCAGGCAGACGTTTAAACAAACTAGCAACGGATTAAGTCGCTTTTTAAAAGAATATTTGATAATTATTGTGCTTACCTTCTTTAGAGCAAATAATACGACATACAAATGTAGTTAGAACTGCAAACTGCTTGTCATTAAAACACACTCTTTGTTTACCGCTATGTGCAAAAGTTTACGCCCCCTTCATTTTTTTGTGAGGAAATGTGATGCTTAAAAATATCTATAAGCAATATGAAAACCCTGAAATTTAAGCTTTTATATAGTTCTGAGAACTACACATTTCTACTCCTAAAATGAAATATGTCTGTCTTTTTGGCAAGTTTCTCAGTCTCAGAAGTAATGTCCTGGGATTAGGAAAAGGGGGGAAAAGGTAGAACATTTAAAATAATAATAATGATAAAGCTATTACATGTATTAATTTATTATATCTCATTCCTGTTTACTTGAAAGATGTCTCAAAGGCTGTTTACCTTCCATTCATTAGTTTGATAATATAAAAACAAAAGTAATTAAAAAAATTAATCCTTTTTTAAGTATTTGTTTCCAAAACAAAATGAAAAAAAAGGATAACATCTTGCTTGGAAGGCAAATAAAAGATGAATGCTGAATTTTATACAGTATTTTTTTTTCAACTTTAGTGCCCTGGATAAATTTTTTTTTTTTTTTTTAAAGGCACAAGAAAAAGTTTAATAACTTATTGGTTTACAGCATTAGACTACGGTTCCGAAGGTCCCGGGTTCAAACCCCAACACCACCAAGTTGCCACTGTTATACCTTGAGCAAGTCCCTTAACCTTAACTGCTCAGATGTGTAAGAAAATGAAAAATTTAAGTTGCTCAGTCTGCTAAAGGTAACCCTAAACGCTGGCAGGCTGCCTCAGGAAGACGTTTCTCGATATCATTTTACGTAAGGTTTGGAGAGAAACCTTTTTTTTCCCCAACCCGTACTTTTTGCTGGATTCCAGTCTTGTTATCTTTCATGTCACTTTGTGTGTGCATATAGTATCACCAAGGTTTAATTTTTTTTTTAAACCGCTAAATGCGTAAAAGCAACGCACCCAAATACCCTCTGCAGTTTATTAATCTTGCCTGTTTAGGTGTAGCACCTAAGAAGGTTGCATGTTTTGCTTCCATAGGCTAAATGTCCCCAAAAAAATTACCATGTACCATTTAAAATTTTTTGTAATTTATCTAGCACTACAAGTGAAAATGTCTGGGTCATGCCACTTGTGTCCCAAAGAAAAAACAAAAATGGAAAGTGCGCTTTCATTATCCATTATTCTATTTTTAATTTGAAGACACAATTGTTTTTGATTGACTGTTATCTATGTATTCATTGGTTCTTGGGAACAAAAATTGTAAAAAAAAAAAAAAAGATTAGCTGGCTAGAGCAGACATCCTTAGGTCATCTGATTTACATTTATCGATTGTTAATGCATCACCTTCCAAGTTTAGGGAATTTTTCCAGTGGTATACATTGTTTAAATACCCAGTGTAGTCAGGGTTTAATTTCGCTATTTATAACTGTACAAAGTGCGCTTTAAATACACAGCATGACCAAAAAACACTCACCATTTTAAAAGGGTCAAATTATTGGCCGGCTTCAAGTACTGAAATCAATTAAGGAGATTTTGAGGAGATTACTGGAAGTGAGTAAAGAATACTTTAGTGCATTCTTAAAGCCTGGACGCACAGTGCTGAGCCATCACCTTTGTGGAAGAAAAAAATCATGAATTTAGATCATTTAAGTTCATGTGGTCTGATGAGTCTGGAGTGATGGGGGCAGTGTTATGATCTGGTTTAAACAACCTAATGCAAACGCTGTTTAATCGCTCACGTCCAGACGTCCTCCTCAATTCACTAATTAAATGATAACATTGAAACTTTTACTGTTTTATTCGTCTGGTTTTTAGGCTAAGGAGATTTTATCAAAGGAGTCCAATGTTCAGGAAGTGCGTTGTCCGGTCACTGTGTGCGGAGACGTCCATGGGCAATTCCACGACCTCATGGAGCTCTTTAAGATTGGCGGGAAATCACCGGACACCAACTATCTCTTCATGGGCGACTACGTGGACAGAGGCTATTACTCTGTAGAGACCGTCACACTTCTAGTGTGTTTGAAGGTAAAGGCTTGATCATTACTCCAGCCTCTCAGATCACAGAGACGAGTGATACGAGTAAAATTATTTTTTGGGTAATTCCTCAGGTCCGATACAGAGAGCGAATCACCATCCTTCGAGGGAACCACGAGAGCAGGCAGATCACACAGGTTTACGGTTTCTACGACGAGTGTCTGAGGAAATACGGAAACGCCAACGTTTGGAAATACTTCACCGATCTTTTTGACTACCTACCGCTCACCGCCCTGGTGGACACACAGGTAACGAACCGAGGTTTAAATCTCGACTCCCCTGCAAAACACGAGTGATGACATCAAAGTGCTGGAGTTTGAGGAATATTTCCATCAATCCTGTAACGAGTAGCAGTGCTGTCACGTGACAAGAAAGTGCGAGAGCGTAAATAAACGGGTGTGAGACGGTAAAGGAGTGAAATAATGCGCTAAAATATGAGGTGTGGTGAAATATCTGACAGCTACTGAATGATAGTGGATTTTTTTTCTCGCTGCATAATTAATCGTAATCCAACTACAATTTTGACAAGATAATTAGGATTAAATGATGATTGTGGTTCATTCCCTTTGCGCAGTCATGTTCTCGTTTTGTCTTAGAAATCCATCAGTGAGTGTGCTTTTATACCACTCACTCTCACTCAGGCTGTCGTATTTATCGGCAGACAAAAAAAGATTTATACACAAAAAGTCAGACAAAACATGTATACACACTTTAGAAAAAGAAAAATAGTTTGATGTATATTATATTTATTTAATAGAATAATATTAGTATTATTATGTATAGCAATAAATTTAATATTAACATAAGTTTTTCTTTTTCTGAAGTGGGTACAGTTTTTTCTTGGTGACTTCATATTTAAGTGGTTCAGGATTGTGCAATATAAAGTGACGTATCCTTTTTTTTCAGCACAACCTAGTCAGTATGATAAACAGAATTTTTTACATTTTACAGACTCTATAAATGTGATTGAGCAAAAAAAATAAAAACAATGGGTCACATAGGCAAAAATAAGATTATGCGTTTTTATGATAGTTTTTACTTATTTCTGTGACATAATAATAATAATGATGCACATTTTGTACGCTACCAGTTGATGGCATCGTTCTCCTGATCAGATTTTTAAAAAGTGTTCGCAAATATACTTGGCCGAACACTGCACTGTCAGAAACACCAGGTTGTTTTATTGAAAAGTTAAATAAATGCACAGCGTTTCCAAAGTCATTGAGTTTAATAGTCGTGATCTCAGTATTAACCAAAAAACAATCGTGATTATGATTTTTGCTGCAATCGAGCAGACCTACAAGAAGGTGTGTTTCTCTCACCCCCAAGAATGCAAACATCAGAAGTGACCAGAGGTGACAGGTTTTTAATTTTATTGTAGTTTGATTAGAGTTAGTCAGTAAGTCAGGTCTGCACTTGCATCTGACAGGATGAGTGAGAGACGCGCTGAAGCTGTGCGCAACTTGGTCTTTGCTGTTCATCATGCATGCTCTGAGATGAATCAATGACCGTCAGATTGATGTGAACATTAAAGACTGCACCCTGCTGTACTGAGTAATTTGTCAGTACACTACTGGGCTTATTAATATTTACTGTTAAGAAATTAATTTGTTTTACAAGATCTTGACCTTAAAATTAAAGACGAGTTCTTTTTTGTGTTTAAGGATTACTCTCTGACTCTGACTGTTTTTTTTTTTTTGTTTTTTTTCATGTAGATTTTCTGTCTCCATGGAGGACTGTCTCCATCCATCGATACTCTGGATCATATTCGAGCTCTGGACCGCATCCAGGAAGTCCCACATGAGGTCTGATGCTATCACTAAGCCTCCTTTGGAGATTTCCTAAAGCAATTTCCCTTTTTTTCTTTTTGTGGTTTACAGGTAGTCCTCGACTTACGAACATTGTCATTATGAATTTCCGCAGATAAGAATGTTTCTGTTTTCGTTTCAATTCCGGTGTTTGTCAAAGTAGCTCCATGTTTTGTACAAAAAATAGACACTGCAGTGCACCAGATACCAATATGTACAATTATATAATATGTTTTCATTTAAGTGTAAGTGAATGTATAAAATGTCTAAATGGAGTTCACATTTCCATACAGTGAAAAACTCTGAGACAAAATGGCGTCCCCTCGCGATTTAAAGGCACAGAGACAACAGTGTTGGATTAAGTACTCCTTTTTTTGTTTTTGGCTACATGATGGCAGTGAGGGGAAAGAGGACATATTTAATCAAGTGGATTGGTATGCTTTACATTGTATCTTTGTGTCAAAGGCGTATAAGACTCACTTTGTCAGACTAAAGAACAAATCGGACTTACGAACGGGCTCCCGGAACGGAACTTGTTTGTAAGTCGGGGACTACCTTACGGGTATGGGGACTGTATTCCTGTTACACACGTTAAAGGTACATGGTGTTAAAAATGCAACTGTTTTAAAATTAATGTGAATGTCTTGTTTTAGAGTATTGAAATGAAAAGTTTCTTCACAGAGTATTCGGGCATTGTCAGGATCATGCTAACTTATAAAACTAAAAAATATATTATTACCAGTTACTACAACAGAAGAAATGTCTAACTGTAAAGAAGATCTTTGTCCTTCAGGGGAGAATTAGAAAACCCTGAAAACAAGTATTTTGGAGAATGGAGAGAGAGAGAGAGAGAGAGAGAGAGAATAAGGAAGAAAGTATTTGATAAAAGAGGAATTAAACTGGCAGGAAGTTGAGGAAGGTCTAAACCAGAAGGTGGTGGTAATGCAGCGTACTGAATGCCCACCGGGATAAAACAAGAATGGACGAAAGAATTTCCAGTTAGAAATGCTTTCTAGATTTCTAAAAACGTAACAGTTAAAACTTATAGTGAATATATCCCTTACAAATAATCCAAGAATCATTTAATTTCTAAAAATCCATTTTTTAAGACACTAATAATGTGGTTTAACTCCACGTCTATCTTTTGAGACGTGCTCTAACATTTAAACAAAGTGTAGTTTAGCTTTTTAGATAAAGTATGACATAGCCTAGTTAGTAGACATCACAAACCTGACATTTTTGCATTAGTTCCAAGTGTCGTTATAGCAACAAGATCTGTGTGCAATTTTAGGATATCATGCATTAACATTAGCATTAGAATTAACGGACGATAAGGTCAGGTCGTCAAAGTTAAAATTCTTGTTTGTTAATGTTCGACGCCCTCCGTGGCTGTGTGATTGACAGGGCCCCATGTGTGACCTGTTGTGGTCGGACCCAGACGATCGCGGCGGTTGGGGGATTTCGCCCAGAGGAGCAGGCTACACTTTCGGTCAGGACATCTCAGAAACCTTCAACCACGCCAACTCCCTGACCCTGGTGTCCAGAGCTCACCAGTTAGTCATGGAGGTAAATGCAGAGGAGAACCATGATCGCAGGATAACAAGTCCAGACTGTGAGACTTACCACTAGGAGCTTAACTTTCAGCAGAACAGCATGTGGAGTGTTAACCCAGTTGGCACACACTTAATGTTCTGCTTGATTGAGAACACACACTTCTATATTTTTCCAGATTATATCTAGTTGTTTACTAAAGTGGCTACACATGCAAAAAAAAAGTAGGTCATGACGATTAATCACATGAGAAAACCTACATAAAGAGATCATGATCTGCTTAGCACATGGTCAGAGAGTGTGGTAATATTGATACACAATGTGTTGGGTGAAAAAAAAAGTTTGTGCACCCCTGACCATCACACTCGTACATGGTTTCTTTCCCCAACTGCTGCTCCAAAGCTGTGTAGAACGTACACTACTGTTCAAAAGTTTTAGAACACTTGCAAATTTCTTTGTTTTTGTTTAGTGATTTATTTACTACATTCTACAACAATACTGAAGATTTCAAAACTATAAAATAACACATATGGGATTAAGTAATTACATAACAACAAGAAAAACAACAGTTAGTTGTTATTTTAAGACACAGAGGTCAGCCTTTCTGTAATAGTTCTTGCAAGAATTGTATTGTCAAGTGCATTTGCAAAATCCGTCAAGCTCTCATGAAGGCCATCCCAGGAGGGCGAGACCAAAACCTACCTCTGCCGCAGACGAGAAGTTCATTTAGAGTTATCAGCCTGAAAAATGACCAATTAACAGCACCTCAGATTAGAGGCGTTATAAAGTCTTTACAGAGCAGAAGTAGCAGAAACATCTCACCATTAACTGTTCAAATGCATTTTTTGAATGCCTCCAGCACTCCTTTACAATGTAGAAAGAAATAAAAATCAGGAACCATCATGGAGTTAGAAAGTGTTCTTAAACTTTTGAACGGTAGTGTATTTATACACTCTAGCAATACAATTTATCTTTATTAGACCTTAACTGTGTTCCAAGATGACAATGCGCCTGTGCACAAAGCACGCACCATGATGGTAGAAGAACTCTCCTGGACCATCACCTTTGGGATGAACTGGATCTCTAGATCAGCACCTGAGCTCACCAATGCTAACTCTTGTAGCTGAATGAACTATCCAGGTTATAAAATCTTTAAAAGCGTTCCCAGAAGAGCTGCGCCTATTATAACAGGAAATTGTGACTAAATCTGAAATAGTTTAAATCTGTGATGGTCAGGTGTCCACATACTTTTGGCTGTATAGTGTATGAACAAGAATAGTCACTCAAGAATGGCTGAAAGGAATGAAAGTGAGGCAAATGTGCATATTTATTAAAATGTTTTTTAGATTTTTGTTTTTTAGAACTTTCAAATCTCTTTTTGCAGGGATACAACTGGTGTCACGAGCGGAATGTCGTCACAATCTTCAGTGCTCCGAATTATTGTTACCGCTGCGGCAATCAGGCGGCCATCATGGAGCTCGATGACACGCTCAAATATTCATTGTAAGTGTGAACAAAATTATTGTTTATAACCCTCCGCTTTAACAAACGTACATTTACGTGACAAATAATTTATTCTTAATTTTAATATACATACAATTATTATTTTTAGTAGCATTACTGATGTTCCTCGTTTTCGTGGAAGTTGGAAAATGCTTTTATTACAGTACACCCAATCTAGAGGACATGGTACAAAACAATAAATATAATTTGTACGTTTCCTCACATTTTTCTAAATTATTTGCGCTTTTTTCTTTTTTTATTCTGCAAAGTATACCACAGAAAACCGAAACTTGCATTGTCTGCGCAGTGTTTACTCTTGTTTTGCAAGAATACCTTGTTCACGTCATCCCTTTTTTTGGTGAATTACTGCCACCTGCTGGAATGGAATGTAGAGCCGAGGATTAAATGGAATGAAAGAAAAAAGATTATGGCTTTTTACAAGACATGACAATTAAACAATAAAACGCATTTTAAGGATTATTAGATACCTATATTAGTTTTTAATACTTTTAAAACTGTGAGGAATATAGCTGCTTGAGACAAACCTGACAGTAAACATTAATGTGGAGACATTAAATGGAATTAAAAAGTTGCATTGGCTAAGAATTTAATCAAATTCAATCTGTCGATGATCAATCTTACTATGATACCCAACTGTGTTGTATATTCACTAAACTAAATTCAATATATTTTTTTAATTGTATTAGGCATTTTCATAAAGGGGCTTATGAGAAAATTTGTTTCCAAAATGTGTTTAGTTTAAAAAAGTGTTTAGTTTAAGTTAACTTTAAATTAAAAAGAGGGAAATCCTGAGTGAAGGCTGCCAGCTCTAAACACGTTACGTTTGCTTTTGCCTCAGTTTGCAGTTCGACCCGGCGCCAAGAAGAGGAGAGCCTCACGTCACCCGCAGGACCCCCGACTACTTCCTGTAACGTCTCGTTGCCTGACGAAGTGTTCCTCAGCATTATCCTGATCGCAGACTGAACTGTCATCATCACCACCATCGCATCTCTCAACACATAAATTTGTCCATGGACCAAAATGTGTGCCATCAGCATAATATAGGAAAGGAGAAAAAAACAAAAAAACACAACATGCATCATGCATCCTGAACTTCTCGTCATTTTACATCTACAGCGATTGAATAAAGCTTTGGTTTTCCTTGATATGAGAGAATTTCATCCAGATTAAATATCCCACCAGTGTTCTTTTGAAACGTGTTTTATTTTTTAGATCATGATGTTAGGAGCTTTTGGCTGGACGTTGTGGTGAATTAAACAAAAACCTATGCCATGCTTAGTACCATGCCGATTCATTCTTAGACTTTCGGATGAAAGTTAATAATTTGTTTAAATATATATGAAGTTTAAAAATGCACTTTTTTTGTGGTACAATCTTTCAGTGTTATCGAATTGTAGATTATTTCCAGGCAGATTTGTTTTTGTAACTGCATTGTTCCCACTACCACCTTTGTAAAATCTTTGTTTTGTTTTTGTTAGGTTTTTTTTCCGTTAATGGAAACGGCGAGCTGTATCGCTTTTCACTATAGTAGTATAAAAAAAAATGTACACAGTGTTTTTAACGCCTCAGATCTGAGATAAAGTTGTTTTTTTCTGCCTGATGTCTGTGAGAAGTGTGTGACTGAGTGAGCATGTGTTAAAAAGTTTCCATAATAGTTTAACACACACACGCAAACAATCTATATTCACAGTTTTCTTTCCACTCTGGCTGACTGTTCACATCTTCCAAAGAGGTTTGCTTCTTCAGTTTTGTACCAGAGCTGAATTAATAGACTTCTCACCAACAAAAATCAATAAATGTCTAAATATTTCGGAACATTTCATTCACATTTACAGGGAATTCTTTCATATTGGTAATGACATAATGGCATTGCAGCCCTGATCACAATCCATTCTCAATATCAGGGTAGTAAAGGCTTTGTTATCATTAAGGGAATCCATCGATCAGTCCCTGGTTTGTACTCGTGCACATAAAGTTTAGGAGAAGCACGTCTTTTATGTTACATTAGTGCTTATTATGAGAGTACAGCATCACTAAAGGTTACAGCATTATTTTTAGATTTCTCAAGGCTAGACAGCTGTTAAGTCCCAATCCCTTGAGTCCTTCTCGCATTGTGTGTGAAAATGCTCTCACTTTCACTATCAAAGGTCTACTGTTGTCTTTATGACTTCATTTCACTAAGTGATCCCTTGTCACGCTTATTCAGGATCATTTAGATGATGGTACGCCACTATCCTTCCAGGTTTTAATAATGTGTTTTAAATTTCTTAACCCAAGCCCACTTTTAGGCCCTCTGGCAAAATAAAAAGGTGTCTGCCAAATGGATGTCCACTTGCATAAATGCTTGTCATCAGTCTAGGTTGGTGAAGGTGGTACAACCGTGTGGGAGATTATTTTCTTGGCATGCTTTTAACATCACTTAAATCACAATTCTTTCTCATTCTGATGCTAAGTTTGATCATTCTGAAGCATTGAGTCGCTGCCATGCATTTTTTCCAATTTTTTCGTGTTAGAAGTTGAACAGGTATACCTAAAGAAATGGCCAGTAAGTGCTTATGGAAACAAAAACTCAAACAGTACACAAAGTACACTACTTAAATGTATATAACCTGTGTATGTAATTTTATTTATTTACAAGCTGGACACCATTGTTCCTACAGAGATTATTATTAGACTATAATAATTAAGTCGGGCCAGGGGTAGCTCAGTGGTTAAGGCATTAGACTACAGTTTGGAAGATCCCAGGTTCAAACCCCACAACCACCAAGTTGCCACTGTTGGGCCCTTGAGCAAGGCCCTTAACTGCTCAGTTGTGTAATGAGATTGCTCTGGATAAGAGCGTCTGCCAAATGCCTAAGTATAAATGTCTTTTTATTACTAACTATTAGGTATATATGAAGATTACTTGCAAATTAGGTCATCTTTAGATCATTGGAGGGCACAAACACACACACACACACACTAATGGGCAACTTGGAAACTATCCTACACTGCATGTCTTTGGACTGTGGAAGGAAACCTACCAAGCAGGAACAACATGCAAACTCCATACACAGGTCTGAAGTTAGGATTCTGACTCTCAACACTTGGTGTGAGACCAGTTAATCACTACACGACCATGCTACCAATGAGTTACAATCACCTAAATTAAATAGGCTCCACCCCTTTAGAACTGATTGGCCAGTGTCTGATAATTTAATAGTAAATCTTAAGTTTTTTTTTTTTAAAGCAAAAAACAAGCACACTATCAACATGGCAAAAATGTGACCTAAATCACTGGCCAAATTTTTCTATTAAGTTATCCATCAAGTCCACATAATTATAGAAAAATTGGATGAATTAATAACTAAAGCGCAGTTAACAGATCAGGACAATAAGCAGTGTGTTGCTTTATAAGACACTACAATATTAAACAAAAACAAAAACAGACAACTAGGAAAAAAGAAAACCACATTCCTAATGGTGTGGCTCCTCACATTTTAGCATGGCTGGCTCCTCAATGATAATGTCACAATAATAATAATAAAAAAAAAACCTCCCACAATCAGATTATTCACCATTTATTAATGTGAAATTGCAAATATGTTAAACAATTCTAAACATTATAAAAAAAAATAAAAAAAACGGTAACTCATTCATTCATCAGAGTTTGGCAACCACGTCACTCTTTATTCACAACATGCTGTCATACAAGACGGGGTAAAGATGAAGTAAGGGTCATCATACTCTCTCCAGAGCCTCCAGCATGATAATACTGTTCCCTCTGATGACCTGTAGGAAAAAGGAAAAAAAAAGTTCGAGAAAACGCTACACAATTTACTTTCAAGAGAAAATTTGAAAATAATGTAAGAGATTTACTTCTGCTCTTATTAGAAATTTTTAAATGTGAGATTTACTTTATTTTTAAATTTCAAATAAAAGCTGATGTGTGGGATTTTATGTTTTATTTGAAAATGTGTGAGAGATCAACTTTAGTATTTACTTGAATTATAGATTTATTGATAGCCTATCCCAGGACACTGGATGGGGTGCCAATCAATCTCAGTGCACACAGACACACACTGCAGAGCAATAGGGGAACGCCAATTAGCCTAATCTGCATGTCTTTGGACTGTGGGAGGAAACCCACCAAATCATGGGGAGAACATCGAACCCTGACCCTGGGGGTGCAAATCGACAGTGCTAACAACTACGCCACCGTGCCGCTTAGGAGGAGTCGATATCACTTATGTACAAGATTTTGCATCTTAGCTCTCGTACTCACGGCACGGCCTTTCTATCCCTACATGTTTTTATGTACACCAGGTGTTCTGCCAAATTATGCTATTGTGTGAAAAAATGCTAGAATAAATTGATAGATTTACAATAATGTACTGACAAATTCTAATGATGTGGATGTACTATAACAGAAAGTGGAGGATATTTTGATGTTGTATTATATCATTGAAAGATTTAGGGCTAGCATATACTGATGGACAAATACCCCCAATCAAATGATCATGAACCTAAAAGATTTGTGTTTTAAAGTAGAAAAACCGGTATTAAATCATGTAAAATATTCCTCAGCACATCATCATAAACTGAAGTACAACAAGTGTGTTATACTTTTTGCTGCTTTAACATTTACACTACATTCAGCGTCACACTTGTGTTGAATTTAAAGACTTGCTTAAGAATGATGTTTTCCTAAGCAAAGGAAAATTATTATTAGGAGATGATTATTAATGTGTATCATATAATTCATAAAGTTTAATAAGATTAGTATTAAAAAAACTTTACGTCTCTTTAATGCATTTTATTTTTGTGGGATAACTCATGTTATATACACATTTTAATCCTTGTTTAAACAATTAATCTTTACAGGGATCATACGTTTATTGTCAGTTTTTAAAGACAAATAAGACTTTAAGACATGTTTAGTTAATATGCATAATTGTGCATTATTGTCTCTGAGATTACAGCATGGAAATACAGCACAGTTTCTGTACAGATGTCCTGAGTGACATCATATAACAATGGATTAAACCAGTGAAATTGCTTGTTTAAGGATAGCTGTCTTACACAAATAATTTGTGTAATATTTGTTTAATATAAATCCCCAATTATGGAGTTGACAGTAGATACTCATACAGTTAAATAAGAGAGAAAGAGAGCACATCACTCACCACCATGCCTATAGTGTTCTGCTGTCCACCAGCTGACATTTCAACGCAGTCATCCACCACAAGGTTCATAAACGGATCAAATCCTCGCAGGACTCCTTGGACATGGCGACCCCCATTAAGCTTCACTAAAGAGTTTCAAAAATAATGCTGTATTGAAACACATACAATATATCCCTTGACGCTGTGGATAAACAATTTGAAAAGAATCTGACTGATGTGGCTAAAAGATTATAATGAGAACCTGTAACCGGTAAATAATTGATCATCGGTTTGAGTAAACCAATAAATGCTTGATTAACAAGTTTACCTGAACAGTACAATGCTTCTTGCACTCATTGCGTTTCTCAAAAGATTAATCTCACCACCTTTCACCATTACGACACCCAGAGTACATAACCCATACGTTCATCTAATATTACTTAAGCACTGATTACTGAACATATTAACGCTACAAGCCCCACACACCTGTCAAAGCAGAAGTACGTTGTCACTGTGGGCTGACTAGTATGTACCAATGGTGGGTCACTTTTGTTATTTTTCCAAAACCAATGTAAACTTGAGGTGGGGTGGGGGAATTCAATTCAGTAATAAAATCACTATTCTTTTGTGTGCTGATTCAAGTATCATCAAACTTACTCCAAAATCGATTTTGTGTTTTATATAGTTAACATAATGCAATGATTTATTACATTTAGAATAGAGATGAATGAATCTCCCATGAATCAAAGCTGAAAGTTGAGACTTCTGTCACATCCTGACTGTTTAATTTTTAGTCAGATTTTCCTCAAAATTACATTATATGACAAATAATTAATAAATAAGAAGCCAAAGTGCTTTTCCAGGATGGAGAAATACATTACAGGACTGGAGGACCAGGTGTGTGAAAGTGTTGAAATGACAGAATGGTGGATCTTTATATCCAATCTCACAGACAGATTGTATAGTACTGGTTTATAGCACTGCATGGGAGAAAATGCTTTGGTGGATGTGATGCTACTGGTTTAATAAAACTCCAAATGCAGTTTATAATGTGAATTAAGTAAACAATATTAGTATAAAAAATACATAAAGAGATACTCACGTGAGAGTTTCTTATCCATGAACCTGTAAAAAAAAAAAAAGAAGAGAGACGAAGAGTTAACTCAAACTCTTTTAAACACTTTAACCTTTTCTTTATTTTCTCAGACGGTTAATTAAAATTATATCAATCTCATATGTTCTGGTTCTGTTCACCCGCCGGTGAAATTAGCAATGTTAGCTAACTAAAACTAGCTACAATCTCATTACTAACGCCAGCTAATGATTAAAACCGCTTCGTGTTCTCCACACACACTCACTTCTTCAGCTCCGGTGGATGCGCTTTGCTCATTTTTGTCTGTTTTGTCTGTTTTCAGCCTCCAGCGAAGATAGAAAACGATCGTAACGAGCGCGTTCCGCAAAAGACAACAAAAGGGAAACACGCGGGTTAATCCGGAAGTAAAGCGCTTCGCGGCAAATACTTGCGGAGTATCATATTAGCAGCGCCACCTGCCGGGGTGGAGGATCATCATTGCAAGCCATAAAAGTTTTTTTTTTTATTATTGTTAGAGAGCACAAATATACTGTAAACTACAGTATTAGGAAATATACTGTAAACTATTAGGAAATATACTGTAAACTATTATAAAAATATGCTGTAGCCTATTAAACAATATACTGTAGACTATTATACAAATATAACAGATACTATTATCTATATAAATAACAAAAACGTATTGTCTGTACATTGGTCAGAACTCACTCTTTCAATGATATCTTTATGGTTTTATACATTGGCTTTCTCATAAAATCACTTGATTGCATCTCAGGAAGGTAAATTGCTGGCTCAACTTGATTTTTTTTTTACTTTGTGTTTTGTAAATACACAATCTTACCTGTTGTCTTAATGAATTCCACTGCAAGAAGTTGGTCCAACAATACAAAATGAATTAATTCAACATTTCTCTAATTGGAGTTTTTATACTGAAGAGAGAGGCTAACAACGTTATAGGCCACTTGTGTAGACTTGATGAACCATCATGCTGCGGCAAAGCAAATTTACAATATAAAGATTTATAATGTGTTTTTACTTTGATTTAAAAATATTATTGAAATAATCATATATTAAATTATTTATAATTTTATCATTCTTTAATTATTACATTTACAGAGCATTTCAACATTGCATTTCTATCACCTCTAAAATTGTCATGGCCCAACCTTGATAAATTGGAAACTGCATGAAATTCCATTCCATTGCAAAGTTAACAGGTATGCTATTTTCAAACATGTCATGTGCAGTGGTGTATAGATCCTTAATAATGAAAGTTGCATCACTTTTCAAACACTTTTGGACTCGTCTGTACGTTAGCATTTACTACAGCATCTTATCTATTATAGCATCTTATGCCTCCTGCATTCTGGAAGAAAGTACAAGAGCATACATACCACCACAACCAGCAGACTACAAAAGATTTTCTTACCTGATGCAGTCAGATTGCTTATTATCCTCCTGCCTCTGAACACTTACCTGGGCTAGTCAAATCCCTTACCAAGTAGAACCTCAAAACATTGCACTTTATATGTATGGAACTTGTTTGGCTGGCAGTATTTCTCCTATACTAATTTCTGCTACACTACCCTGTAGTTTACAGTTATGGGACATATTTCATGTATTTAGAGTGAGGTTTGTGTACTTAGATTTAGCCCTGTGCACTCCTTTGTGTTGCATTATTGTCCTGGGGAAACTGTATTCAAATTCAAATTTTATTTGTCACATACACAGTACGATATGCAGTGAAATGCTTAGACAACTGCTCGTGACCTAAAAATAAAAGACTATGAATAGGAGTAGGAAATAAATATGAAAATTAAAATAAAGGGTAAATTTAACTAGGAAAGAATAAAATAAAATATAAAAATTAAAGTTAAAAATAAAATAACTGTACAACAAAAATACACAATATAGAAAATATATGAAGAATATATGAAGAAATATAGAACAATAAGAGCAGACAATTTTGTTTATTAATTTAAAGATTAATAGACAAAATAAAGATTATTTTGTATTCCCCCGACTTACTAACATTAGAATTAGCATCTGTGAATGTACATGATGTCAAACATAAAAGCACATGGGCTACAGCAGCAAAAGACGACATGTTGGCGCTCCTGTCGGCTAAGAACGTGAATTTGTGGCTACAGATCACTTGGGCTCACAAAAATTGGACAATAGAAGATTGTCCTAACAGAAAAGGTTGCCTGGTCTGATAAGACTTAATTTTCGCTGCGAAATCAGAACTTGGCAAAAACAACATCAATCCATCCTGGTGGTGATGCAATGGTGTGGAGGAGATTTTCTTGCCACACTTTGGGCCCTGTAATACCAATGAAACATTAAAGGATGGTTTAAAGGATTGAAATTAGTCAGACATAAAGATGTCAAAAAAATACCATAAATACCATATGTCACTGTACATTTATTTCCCCATTGTCTTATAAAAGTCTTGTCATTAACCAAGATAAGGGAAAAATATGTGGTGAGCAAAAGAAAATTCTATTAGTTAGTGTTATTGTCCTTTATGAAAGCTATATACTGTAAATGTGATCAAATTTCACTGCTTACTCAGTAAAAACTCAGTGATGTTATGTCGGGTGTCAGAAAAGTGTATGAGTCATGCAGTACGTACAGGACGTGTGACGCATTGAAAAAACGATCTTTAGAAATAGGTCAAATTAAATTAGATATAATGTATTACTAAATTTGTCCAAGATGTATAGTAATATGGGTGCTCAAGTCTTGTGCAGATGAACTGGCTTTAATTTGTTGCTGTCCACACCATGGGCGTGAGCATGTTTAAAAAAAATCTTCAATAATTCCCATCCCTAAAAAAACAAACATTACCTGTGTAAATGCCCACAGAACAGTTGCATTCACACCTATACCTACAAAATGTTTGATGAGGTTGGTGATTAAGTGCATCAAGGATGTCATCCCCCCATACATGGACCCTTGCCAGTTTGCATAAAGAGCAAACGGATCGACAAAGAATAAAGTGGCTATTGTGCTCCATTTTATATTGGAACATCTGGAACACAATAATACACAATAATACACATGCTAGGCTTCTCCTTGCTCTCCTTGCTAATTCAGCATTTAACACTATTTTACCAAACAAGCTCGAAATTAAGCTCTGTGAGCTTGTACTAAGTGCTTTATTGTGTAACTGGACAATGGAGTTTCTAACAAATCGCTTACGGTGTGTCTGAGTAGACAAATGCATATCATCCAAAGTTTGTATTAACACTGGGGTTCCCCAGGGATGTGTACTTAGCCCTTTACTCTGTACACTCTAAACACATGACTGCTGCGCCTCCCTTCCTTCTAATTACATCATAAAATTTACAGACGACATCACGGTATTAGGCCTCATCACTAACAATGATGAGTCCTCATGTAGACGGGAGGTGGATCATCTGGTAGCTTGGTGTGACACCCACAACCTGACCCCCTACTCTCACCTTGACAAGCCTAGGAACACCGTAAGGATGATGTTCTTTGACTTCTCCAGTGCCTTCAACACCATCCAACCAGCAGTACTGGGGGAGAAACTAATGAACATAAACATTGACACCCGCTTGGTTTCGTGGATCATGGACTATCTGACCTGTCGTCCCCAGTATGTCCGACTACAGAACTGTGTGTCCGGGACTTTGATCTGCAGCACTGGAGCTCCCCAGGGGACTGGGGGACTCCGTTTTTTTTCACCCTATATACATCTGACTTTAGATATAACTCAGAGTCATGCCACCTGCAGAAGTTCTCTGACGACTCTGTGGTTGTTGGGTGTGTAAAGGAGGGTGACACCTCGGAGTACCAGTCTGTGGTGGATGACTTCGTTTCTTGGTGTAAGCGTAACCACCTACAACTGAACATCAGGAAAACAAAGGAGATGGTTGTTGACTTTAGGAGAAGCAATACCCCTGTGACTCCCAAATCTGTTAAGGGGGAGATAGTGGACATGGTCTCTGAATACAAATATCTGGGAGTCCATCTGGACAACAAACTTGACTGGTCACTCAACACAACAGCACTCTACAAGAAAGGACAGAGTCGGTTGTACTTTCTTCGAAGGCTCAGGTCTTTTAACGTCTGTAACACCATTCTGCCGATGTTCTATGAAACCGTTGTGGCGAGTGTCATTTTTTACGCTGTGGTCTGTTGGGGTGGTAACATTAAGGTGTCTGATAAGAACAAACTGGACAAGTCAATTAAAAAGGCCGGATCTGTGCTAGGCATGGAGCTTGACTCTGTGGATGTAGTAGCGAAGAGAAAGATTCTATCCAAAGTACAATCCATTTTGAACAATCCTTCTCACCCGCTACACAGTGTCTTCGCTGAACAGAGGAGCAGTTTCATCCAGAGACTAATTACTATCAAGTGTTCCACAGAGCGCCACAGGATTTTGTAAAGGCACAGGGACCATCCACTTACTATTAGAAATTGGATGTAGAGAGGGTCACCACCTTTAAAATTTTTTCATGGCCTAACTGTAACGTGGGAAAATAATATCACTTCTGCCATAGGAAAGGCCCAGCAGTTCTTCTTCTACCTGAGGAACCTAAGAAGAGCCAATCTTACTCAGCAGCCTTTGTTGAAATTTTATCGTTGTGCTATAGAGAGTGTGCTGACATATGGACTCTTGGTGTAAAAATCATCAAAAGTAGTCTCTCACAGATTAGCACCATCTTCACTACACGCTGCCTTTGTCAATCGCACAGCATCCTGCATGATCAGCATCAACCTGCACATCACCTGTTCCAGTTAGTACACTCAGTTAGAAGGTACATGTTTATACGTGTCAGAACCACCAGACTGCCCCACAGCCTCTTTCCACAGACTATGAGGCTGCTGAATGATCAGTCACCCCCCCTCTCTGCCCCCATTCATTCTTCCATATAACACATCACTATTACAATAACTGTGAACTGGACTTTGCATTGATGCAGCACACATAATACACACACTCTTCTTATGGTTTATGGTTCGTGCCCATCTTCCTCTACATCCTGCTTGACAAAGCCGTTATATATTACTGCACTGCTGCACTATGGTTGCACTGTATTACATGCTGGGAAAGATGATGCCCTAATGATATCTTGTTATGATGTATACTTTGTTATTTAAAAGTGGGGCAAAAAAGTATTTAGTCAGCCACCTATTGTGCAAGTTCTCCCACTTAAAAAAGATAAAAGAGGCCTGTAATTTTCATTATAGATATACTTTAACTATGAGAGACAAAATAAGAAAAAAAGTCCAGAAAATCACATTATAGAATTTTTTAAGAATTTATTTGCATTAATTTTATTAATTTATAAATTATGGTGGAAAATAAGTAGTTTGGTCAATAACAAAATTTCATCCCAATACTTGAGCCTCTTAAAGGAGTTACTGTGAGAGCCAGAAATCTTGCCTGTTTGTAGGTGACCAAATACCTGACGGTGTGTCTATTTAAGGGCCAAAGACTTGCAAAGAGAATAAAAAAGAAGGACAAAGATAAAGCGCGCTCAAAAGAGGCAAAGACCCAGCCTCTGTCATCTTAAGACCTTGAGCACAGCGCTTCGCACTCATGTGTGGCATGAGATAAACTTTAGTCTCTCTGGGGGAAAAAAGATTTTAAGATAGTTCACGATATTAAGACTGTCTGCTCCCGGAGCTAAGCAAAACTTTAGAAAGACTCTCTGAAAGTCTGTTTTAATAATTTAAGAATTATTATAACTTTATTTTTATATATTACATTTAACAGAAACCTGGATTAAACAGGACGAGTACAGTATGTAGTTTCAAATGAAGCTAGTCCTCCTGGACACAGCTACATACGCCAGCCTCGGCTAACACCAGCCTCGTTAGAGGAGGAGGCATCGCAGTGATTTACAATGATAATCTGTCTATCGTACAAAAACACAGACACAAATTTAATGCATTTGAAGTTCTCTATAGTTACATATCAAGTGTAGCTACAAATATAACTGCTCAGTTGATCCCACTAATCATCATTTACAGACCCCCAAGGCCGTACTCTGAATTTCTCTTTGAATTTGCAGATTTTCTCTCAAACCTTGTCGTTTCTGTAGACAACGTGTTAATTGCTGGAGATTTTAATATTTATTTTGAGAATTCAGGTGGTGTAGTGGTTCGCACTGTCGCCTTGCACCTCCTGGGTCCAGGTTCGATTCCCGGCCAGGCTCGATTCCCGTCTCTGTGTGCATGGAGTTTGCATGTTCTACCCGTGCTTGGTGGGTTTCCTCCAGGTACTCCGGTTTCCTCCCACAGTCCAAAGACATGCAGGTTAGGCTAATTGACGTTCTCAAATTGCCTGTAGTGTGTGAATAATTGTGTGTGTGCCCTGCGATGGATTGGCACCCTGTACAGGGTGTACCCCGCCCTGTCCCCTAAGCCTCCTGGGATAAGCTCCAGCCCCCCGTGAATACAGGCTAAAGCGGTATAGAAGATGACTGACTGAGTGATTTTGAGAATTCAGAAGACCGTCTGAGAACAGCATTTATGTCAATAATGGACTCAGTAGGAGTAAATGAGTGTGTAGTAGGACCCACTCATAAAGCAGGTCACACTTTAGATTTAATATTATCCTTTGAAGCCTCCGAGTGGCGCAGTGGTAAAGTGCTTTCCCTATCATCCGGAGATCGCTGGTTCGAACCCCGGGAGATGCTGTTTTCCTCTCACAGCCGGAGGCACAGAGAGAGCTGATTGGTCGAGCTCTCTCAGGGGATAGGGATGAGAGGTACTTACGCTCCCACATTAATCACGGCTCTACAGCCAATCAGGGGCGTCTGTGAGCTCGCGCACGCGGAAGGAGCGGCTATCGCTTTCCTCCGAGTGTGTTACTCCGCCCCTAACGGTGCGTAAGCAAGCAGTTCGAAAAGATGCGGTCGGCTGACGTCACGTGGTTCGGAGGAAACACGTGATAGTCTTCGCCCTCCCGACTGAATGGTAGTAGTAGCCTTAATGTGGGAGCCCCCTAGTGACGGGGAGGAATTGGCTACGACTAATATTGGGGAGAAAATTGAAAAAAAAATAAAATAAAATAAAATATATATATATATATATATATATATATATATAATTCTTTGGATTAAGTATAAGAAATATAATCACAATTTCCCAGTCTGAAGCTATCTCAGATCACTGTCTTGTCTCAATTAAAGTGTGTCACAGTAATGATGTCGTGCTACTGTATTAAACGCACATTCAAATCAAATACCACACAGAGCTTTATCAATAATCTCTCAGAGTTATCAACTTTGATTGGATCGCCATCTGACCCCACAGAACTCGATCAGGAAACTGAATATTTAGAGTCGACGTTCCGTTATACCTTAATAATGTGGCTCCAGTTAAAAGGAATATGATTAGAGATAAGAAACTCGCTCCCTGGTATAATGATCACACACGCACTCTAAAACAAATTGTTCGAAAATTAGAACGCAAATGGCGTTGAACTAAACTGTTAGTATTTCAAATAGCATGGAAGGAGAGCATCCTGAACTATAAAAAAGCTCTTACTGATACTAGATCGTTGTATCTCTTCACTCTTTTTGAAAATAACAAAAATAATCCTAGATTTTTATTTAATACCATAGCTAAATTACTTGAAATAAGACCACTGCAGAAATCTCCACAACAACAACATACAGTAGTGAGGACTTCATGGACTTTTTCAATAACAAAATCGTAAACATCAGGCTTTGAAACCAGACAATTTAGGCTGATAAACTAGCCACACCACATCAGAATACTTTACTCCCCTTGAAGAGAATGAACTAATTTAACTCATCTCTTCTGCAAAATCATCAACCTGTATATTGGATCCTACACCGACACATTTTCTTAAACAGAAATAACAGAACCCCTGTTGAAAATAATTAACTGTTCACTCAGCAGTGGATATGTTCCTAAATCCTTTAAATTAGCAGTTATTAAATCACTAATTAAGAAACTTAATCTTGACCCCTGTCAGCTGTCCAATTACAGACCAATATCGAACCTTCCCTTTATCTCTAAGATTCTGGAAAAGATAGTAGCGAAGCAACTATGTTCATATCTACATAGAAATACATAAATCAGTCAGGATTTAGGCCTCATCACAGCAGAGAGACAGCACTCGTTAAAGTAGTAAATGACCTCCTATTGGTCTCTGATCAGGGTTCCGTCACTATGCTTGTGTTACTCGACCTCAGTGCAGCTTTTGACACCATTGATCATAGTAGTATTCTCCTGGCTCAGATCTGATTAGTAAAAGACCTTGGTGTGATTATAGATTCCAGCCTTTCATTTGAAGCTCATGTAGATAATATTACCAGGATAGCATTCTTTCACCTCAGAAATATTGGCAAGATAGGCAATATAGTGTCACCAAACGATGCAGAAAAACTAGTTTATGCTTTTATCACCTCTAGGTTGGACTATTGTAATGCCTTACTGTCTGGTTGTTCAACTAGGTGTATAAACACGCTTTAGTTAGTCCAGAATGCAGCAGCGAGAGCCCTCACTAGAACCAGAAGATACGAGCACATCACCCCTATCTTATCTACATTGCATTGGCTCCCTGTGAAATTTCACCTTGATTTTTTTTGGGGGGGATTTTTTTCCAGATTTTCTCCCTAATTTAGTCGTGTCAATTGACAATGTCAATTTTCAAAAGCACTATACAAATAAAATAAAATTGGATTAAATTTAATTGAGGATAGTCAGCCTTGTGTTGGTGGACCAGCGCTGCCGTTATTTGTTTGGACGAGAGAAGGAGATTGTTGTGGATCATTTTCTTTCGAAGATTTTTTAACCGGATTATCTTTGACTGGACATATTCCCCGGACTACTCACCCTCCGTCATCGGCCTCCCGGACTTTATTAAGCCCGGTGAGACCGAAACATACTCCTCTAACACACACACAATAAACACGGACTTTGGACATTTTCCACTCACTCGCGTTCATGCACACAAACAGTTTATTATATGTAGTTTGTAAATATTGTTTATATCTTTGTTTAGTTGTGGTGCATCCTTTTCATTCAGTTTTTTATAATACATGTTTGCTTCATCTACTTGTTTGTGTTTGTCCTTCTTGGTTTTTCTTGGTATGTACACACATACAATAAACACGGACTTCAGACATTTTCCACTCACTTGCACACATACCGTTTATTATATATAGTTTGTAAATATTGTTTATATCTTTGTTTGGTTGTTGTGGACCTTTTTTATTTACTTTATTTAGTTTTGTATAATACACGTTTGCTTTATCTACTTGTTTGTGTTTGTCCTTTTTGCTCACCGGCCTTTTAACGCAACACCGACACAAAAATAAAAGACCACTCGATTTTTGTAGCCACAGTTTATATAAAACTAGCTGGTCGTTATACGGTAAAACCGACGCCATCTTTTCTATGTATTGACGTGTCTCTAGAGCCGTCGTTCAGTTATGGTTATGCTCACTGAGAAGCTCCATGCCTCTAGATCTGCTGAACTGTCATCTGTCCTCATCCTCCTGGACCTGTCAGCTGCATTTGACATGGTGAACCACAAGATTCTATTATCTATTCTTACAAGCCTTGGAATTTGTGGAACAGCGTGGCAATGATTTGTTTCTTACCTAGAAGATGGGTCATATGGGGTAACATGGAGGGGATCTACTGTACATCTGCCCCACGTAGACTCTCTACTGGTGTCACGCAGGGCTCAGTACTTGGTCCTCTTCTGTTCTCCCTCAATACCCGGTCTCTTGGTAAGGTCATATCATCGCATGGATTTTCATACCATTGTTATGCAGATGACACCCAACTTACTCTCTCCTTTCCTCCCACTGACACTCAGGTTTCCACCCGGATCTCAGCATGTCTGGCAGACATCTCATTCTGGATGGCTGCTCATCAGCTGAAGCTCAATTTCAGTAAAACCGAACTGTTGTTTATCCCTTGTGACTCATCCCCAGGTCAAGGCCTAGTGATATCCCTGGACAACAACCAAATCACTCCTTCAGCCACCGCCCGCCCGCAATCTTGGGGTAACCGTGGACAATCATCTGTCATTTTTCCCCACACATCGCTAACCTTACTTGCTCTTGTAGATTTCTTCTTTACAATATCAGAAAAATTTGTCCATTTCTTTCTCCACAGGCTACTCAGGTGCTTGTTCAGTCCCTTGTTATTTCAAGACTGGACTACTGCAACTCACTCCTGGCAGGCCTGCCTCTGTCCACGATTCGTCCTCTTCGTCCTATGCAGCAGCACATCTCGTTTTTAACCTTCCCACGTTCTCCCACACCACCCCACTCCTCCGCTCCCTGCACTGGCTTCCTGTAGCTGCCCGCATAAAATTCAAAACACTGATGCTTGCCTACTAAAGCTAAAAATGGCTCTGCTCTAATCACACCACGCACTGCACCACGTTCCCTCTGATCCTCCAGCACTGCTCGCCTCATCCCACCATCTCTCAGGGATCGAGGGCGGCATTCATCCAGGCTCTTTTCTGTTCTGGCACCTAGGTGGTGGAATGAACTTCCTCTAGATGTCCGTACAGCAGAGACTTTGACTATCCTTAAATGACGACTCAGGATGCATCTGTTTCTCCACCCCGGGTGCCCTTGTAATAAATATAAATCAGAAGCCATTACTTTTACTATTACCTCCTATTTTTAAACATCATTAATGCTACGTTTACACTGCAGGTCTCGATGCCCAATTCTAATTTGTTGCCTATATCTGATTTTTTTGACCGTCTGTTTACACGTTCTTTCAACTATGACTCATATCCGATACACGTGTTTACACTTGCCATGCCATCTGAAACATTGCACATACTTAAAGGGAGGTTCTTGCGCTACACACTAGCCAAGATAGACGAAGGTGAAGTATGCTTGACGCTCTGCGATATATGCAAAGTTCGCGAAACGTCACCATGGTTTTAAAACGGAGGAGGAGGAGGAAAAAACGGCATCATTGCAGCCTGTACATATGCTTCATTCACCACATACTGATTTCTTAATTTTATTTAGCCCTAATAAGCATTAAAAGGCGGGGGGAGGGGGCTGGGTGCTTTTCCTTTTTAATGTCACCTGCGATGTTATCATTCCACACGCGCTTCCACCGGAGAATAACATTACGTCATTAAACCGCAAAGAAGTCGCAGTTTAGATGACGTACCAACCACAATGACTCAGGAAATCCAATCTGTCTGTTTACACGACAATCACATTAGCACATATCTGATGTATATCTGATTTATTTCCACATATGAAGGAGGCCTGAATCTGATCTCAAAATATCGGAATGCATGTGTCTTTTTCCTGTTTACACGGACATAGGACATATCCCATATGTGTCACATATGAGCAAAAAATCGGAATTGGGTCACATTAACCTGACAGTGTAAACGTGACATTAGTCTGTGCCTGCCTTTTAAATGTAGGCATTTTCCTAGTAGCCTAATTTATGCCACAACACTTAGTAAAAGTGCAGTACGCACTCTAAAAGTGTCAAAGTAGTGAACAGCGTGCTCCGCAACACCATTGCAGCCAATCAGCAACATTTACATTTACACATTTGGCAGACGCTCTTATCCAGAGCGACTTACATTTTTATTTCATTACACATCTGAGCAGTTGAAGGTTAAGGGGCTTGCTCAAGGCCCCAACAGTGGTAACTTGGTGGTTGTGGGGTTTGAACCTGGGATCTTCCAAACCGTAGACCAATGCCTTAACCACTGAGCTACCCCCGACCCGCATCCAACAGGAAAATGATGAGGGGAAGGAGAAATAGGGGAAGAATGAAGTGGGTCGAAGAGCAGCGATAAACCTGTCACATGCTAATGTGTTAGATTACATGCCTTGTCAGGAAGGAGAATAAAAGAGGAAGATGGGAAAATCCAAAGAACAGTTAATTTGGCGACTAGTCCTCCTAGTTAGTAAAGGTGCAGTGTGCAATTTAATGAAACATACACTTTGTCAAAGTTAACACCACTGTATTTTGCAGCCAATCAACAGTATGAGGATGTGGAAGGATAAAGTTGGATGATGGCCAGCAATAAATCTGTCACATGATAACATGCTGGATATTATGCTTTTATCTAGAAAGACAGGAAAATCCGAAAAATCAAAAGATTTATAAGATGTAGGAAAAGACATATACACTCAACAAAAATATAAACGCAACACCTTTGTTTCTGCCCCGATTTTTCATGAGATGGACTTAAAGATCTAAAATTCATTTCATTGTTCACAAATCAGTCTAAATGTGTGATAGTGAGCACTTCTGCTTTGCTGAGATAATCCATCCCATCTCACAGGTGTGCCACATCAAGATGCTGATCTGACATCATGAGTAGTGCACAGGTGTACCTTATACTGCCCACGATAAAAGGCCACCATGGAATGTGCAGTTTTTTGCTTTATTGGGGGTCTGGGGACTCAGAACCGGTCAGTATCTGGTGTGACCACCCTTCGCCTCATGCAGTGCAACACATCTTCTTCGCATAGAGTTTATCAGATTGTCAATTGTGGCCTGTGGAATGTTGGTTCACTCCTCTTCAATGGCTGTGCGAAGTTGTTGGATATTAGTGGGAACTGGTACACGCTGTCGTATATGCCGGTCAAGCACATCCCAAACATGCTCAACGGGTGACATGTCCAGTGAGTATGCTGGCCATGCAAGAACTGGGACATTTTCAGCTTCCAAGAACTGTGTACTGATCCTTGCAACACTGGGCCTCAGGATCAACAAAGGCGTTGCGTTTATATTTTTGTTGGGTATATGCAAACAGCAACTTTTCAGACAAAAACAACAACAACAACAAGCTCCTGGGTTTTGATGAATGAAAAAAGCAGCAGTTGAAACAAAGTTCTCATTAGGACTGTGGCTGGTTCTAAGATGTTCAGTAAAACTAAGCAGCTAATTTCGTTATTAAACTGCACTCACTTTAACTGAGACTATATTTTAAGCAAAGGGTCGTCACACCAATTATTGACTTTAATAATAAACCTTTTGTGCTAATTTTGTGCTAAGGGAAGCTTATAGTGTCACCTACAAGCCTACTTAGACAATCTGACTACAATCCTGCTACCTAAAGCTCCAGTATAAGCCATGGGTCTCTTATCTGTCGCAACTGTTTTTAAAGGTGAGGAGCTGTTTAATAAAAAAAAATTTGTTGTACTTTACAGCAGTGATCCCGTTAGTATGCGCTCACGCGAGTGTGACTAGCGATGTTCCTTGCTAATTTTTAAACAGTTTTAAAACCGGTCTCTCCGTTAATGTGTGTGTGTGTGTGTGTGTGTGTGTGCATTTTCACCCAGCAGGAGAAACGATTACCTACAATTCCGGGGCAAGAGAGAGAAAAACCGATGGCTCACTTGTGATGACGTGACGCTCGGTGTTAAAACAAGAAGTGCATGTGTGAAACATGATACTCTGTGCTCGTAAACTAAGACAATGCTCGTTTTTCAAGTCAAAATTTATTAAAAATTGTTGCTCATTTTGCGGAACACTCGTAAACCGCGTTACTCGTAATCCGAGGTTCCACTGTATATATAGCATATATAACATATGTTTATAGCTGAACCTAGCTAAACTACTATTCCTCGAACTGATTTGCATAGGGATGTGTGTGTGTGAGATGTTAATCTGACCAGACAGATTTTATATCAGTAAATACCTAATACCAATGCTTCCAGTTAGAAGTTATAACTTTTACTGTATTTTATTCTTTTGCAGATTTCATAAGTATCTCCTAATGTACAAACTCACTCTATAAAAACTATAGCAAAGCAACAATTTATTAAGAGGTTATAATGCTTCATGAGGCAGATAATTCCACATATACAGTACATTAAGTTGATTTAAAAAAATAAAAATACATTTAAAACTTGCACATTTTTTCCCCTCTTTACAACATAATATAAAGTGAAAGACTTTTTATACTTGCTATGAACTTTTGAAATGATTAAATGTGTATTAATTAAAGAAAGACATTTACTTTTAAATGGAAAAAGGCAAAAGACAGCGGCTTTTTAAAATTTCATATTTTTCTGCAAAACACCTTTTTGTACTGTTAACAGTGTAGCAGTTTGGACACACCTTGTTTAAGGTTGTTATTTTCTACACTACTGGAGACTTCAAAATTATGAAATAACACATATGGAATTAGGTAATTATGTAAAATTTCAGCCGTTTTAGAATAGTTCTTGCAAAAATAGTGTTGTCAAGTGTAACAAAGTAAGTTCGCAAAACCCATCAAGCACCATGATGAAACTGGGTCTCATGAGGTCCATTTAGTGTTACCATCCTCAGAAATCACCAGTTAACAAACAGCATCTCAGATTAGAGCCCTTATGAAGGCTTTACAGAGCATAAGTAGCAGACACATCTCAATAATAACTGAGATAATTGCATAATTCTCAAATAAATGAATATCAGAAAAGAAGGTATGTCCAAACATTTGACTGGTACTGTGTATATAAACAATAAAATATGTGCGAAATACAATGTACACGTGCAAAAACATTGAAGGTGGCGGGTAATTAATTATGGGCGTCATAAAACTGCTTTTGCATAGATGGACTTCATTTTGGATGCTTCTAATTTTCTGCTCAAGTTTGTTGGCCAGGTGCTTCACACCGGTGTACTGCAAATCTTTGGTAAGGTCTTTAACCTGCTGGTCTGTTGCCTCGCTAAGCCACTGCTGCAGCAACTGAAGCCCACCATCCAGATCTCGGATGGAAAAGATTATACGGATGTTCTCCAAGTGTTTAATGTAGTGATGTAGCTTCCGATTATAGTAATTCTTGAAGATTTCAATAAAGAGCTCCTTAATCATTTTCACCCAAACTAAAAAAAAAAAAACAAGACAAAAATAAATCAATCTTTAGCTTAAAATAGAGCTTGAATTCAGTTACCGTTACCAATTCATAATTCTGTGCAGGACAGTCAAGTATTTCTACACCAAACTCATTTAACCGTGTCTTTATGGACGTCGCTTTGTGCACAGGTGCGCATTCATGTTGTTGGTGTGGGGTTGTTTTTCAGGAGTTGGCCTCGGCCCCTTAGTTCCAGTGAAATGATCTCTTAATGCTTCACCATACCAGGGCGTTTTGTACAATTTCATGCTCCCAACTTTGTAGGAACAGTTTGAGGACGGCCCCGTCCTGTTCCAACATGATTGCAACTAGTGCACAAAGCAAGGTTCATAATGACGGAGATGAGTGAGTTTGCAAAGATGAGCGAGTCCTGACCTCAACCCAATAGAACACCTATGGGATAAATTAGAGCGGAGACTGTGAGCCAGGCCTTCTCGTTCAACATCGTGTCTGACCTCACAAATGCACTTCTGAAAGAACGGTCAAAAATTCTCAAACACACTCCTAAACTTTGTGGAAAGCCTTGCCAAAAAAGTTAAAGCTGTTATAACTGCAAAGGGGGCAAAGCCAACATCATATTAAACCCAATAGATTAAGAATTAGATGTTACTCAAGTTCATATATATGTGAAGGCGATGAATACTTTTGGTAATACAACACATTTAGCTTATTATAAATAAAAATAATGAATTAATTAACATTGTGCTGTCTAAACACTGAAGTCCCCCCACCCACCTTCTGCAATGAGAAGACATTCAAATGTGAGCTGTCTCATCACCTCCTCTCCTCTTTCTTTAACCAGAGCCAACATTTTACTTGTTGTATCTTAATTGCATAATCAGCACTTTTCAACTACAGTATTAGGTAATTAAACTGATATGTCAAAGCTTTAGATTGTTAGTTAATGTATTGAATAGTGATTGATGTGGAAGCCAGATAAATGAGAATTTCTTGTAAATACAAAAATATATAATTTTTTGCCAAAATACAAAGTGCTAGGACCAGATCAACCTGATCTTCTAACTAAGCAGCAATTAAGTGATCGCGGCCGAGCTTACACTCAGTGCTTTTCCAGAACTTCTTATGGCTATTTACAGGCGACTATTAAAAGTTTAAATTTTTATTTTGTTTGCATGCCCCCCAAAAGATTTTGCACCAGCCTCCACTTATTTCCAACTTTCTCTCTCTTTCTTTAAACAAAAACTTAGAGAAGGTCATAGTGGTTAAGCGTACCATAGTGGTCAAAACTGCTGGTGCCGTGGGACAGGAGCTTCTCCTCTGATTTGCACGCTTTGTGCGGAATGCACGGTGTGTTTTTTCCAGCTGAATAAAATCCCTCAATGCATGGCTTACACACCATGTCTCTGTCTGGAGTTCCTGTTCAATAACAAGAATAGCCATATTTTATATATTTTATATATTTTATATATATATATATATATATATATATATATATATATATATATATATACATACACACACCAAAAATATAAATGCAACACCTTTGTTTTTGCTCCGATTTTTCATGAGATGGACTTAAAGATCTAAAATTCATTCCAGATACACAATATTACCATTTCTCTCAAACATTGTTCACAAATCAGTCTAAATGTGTGATAGTGAGCACTTTTGCTTTGCTGAGATAATCCATCCCACCTCACAGGTGTGCCACATCAAGATGCTGATCTGACATCATGAGTACAAGGTGTACCTTATACTGCCCACAATAAAAGGCCTGATGAGACCAAGAGATTAACACGTCGAGTCAGAATAAAACAGGCTGCTAAAGTAACAGGATCACTAGACACTCTAAAGTGGGGGGGGGGGACACCCACACATACACCCACACATTAACTTTTAAACAGACTTACCCATTTCTTTCACTTCATATCCTTTTTCACACACCGTATGTGGCTTGCAAAAATATGAGTCCCGGTAAAACCCTGCCTTGCACCCACACACACGGTTACTGGATCTCGTGCACTCCTGCATCACGACTTCATCTCCTGAACACCAGTTACATGGCAGGCAATCGTAGACGTAGTTCCAGTACTGGGTGTAGTAGCCCGCATCACAGGCCGCACATTGTGTAGGCTCTGTCTCCGTGCAGTGTGCCTGCAGACGGAAACCTGGAGGGCATCGGTCGCACAACAATTTTCGACCTGAGGGAAGCTCTCGCCAGTACTTGGTCTCATACTGAGCGAGTACTAACGATGCAGCGGTGCAGTATAGCACTAGGATTGTGAAGAAAACCTGCAGAAACAAACACACACAGAATACTATGAGGATCTTTCAGTGTAGTAAACTCATTCATTTACCTTTATTTAACCAGGAAAAAAACTCACTGAGATCTCTTTTCCAAGAGTGTCCTGGCCAAGATAGGCAGCCAAATAACAACAGACATTACAAAGAAGACAATTCACATATTAAAAACAATCACACACAATTTAATTTTTCTCTAAGTTACACAATAAAGACTTAAAATTTTTAAGTGACACTAAGTTCTGTAACTTTATCTCCTTTTGAAGAAGATTCCAATCTGAAGTAGCAGCATATTTAAAAGAGGTTTTACCAAGTTCAGTACTAACAAAAGGCACACAAAGATTGTAATTTGATTGAGAACGTAGTGAGTAACTCCTAAACGAAGTCCTTTGTATAAGACAGCAGAGATAAATTGGTAAACAACCCAAAATTGCTTTATACATAAACAAATCCCAATGCATTTTTCTACGGATACTCAAAGAAGGCCATGCAATTCTATTATATAATTCATAATGTGTTGAAAATTTACATCCAGTTATAAATCTTAGAGCTCCATGATACAGAGCATCCAATGATGAAAGATGATAAGAAGGGGCATGCTGATAAACTACATCCCCATAATCAAGAACTGGGAAAAACATAGCAGAAACTATTTCTTTCTTAACCTTAAATTAAAAACATGACTTATCTCTAAAATAAAAACCAAGCTGCTTCTTTAATTTATTTTGCAAATACTTGATACGTGAACTAAAACACAATGTGTTGTCAATAATAATGCCCAAATATTTGTATTCCAACACCGATGTAACGGTGTGGCTCCCCTGATAAGTTTGAAGCAAAATAGATTTCCCTGAGGTTCTAGAATTTGAAAATAGCATACACTTTGTTTTGTCAATATTTAAAACCAACTTCAAAGCACAGAACCTATTTTGAAGCGTATCAAAAACAGACTGTAAAGAAGCCACAGATTGTTGCTTAGAAGGAGCTGAGCAATAAACAATAGTATCATCTGCATAAAAATGCAACGTCACATTATCAATATTAAAATCAAGACAATTTATATATATATATATATATATATATATATATATATATATATACACTAAATAATAGTGGTCCTAACACAGATCCATGAGGGACTCCCTTGATGATCTTCAGAAAATCTGACCGAGCACCTTCCACCTGAACACATTGAGTTCTGCCCTGTAAATAGTTTGTAAACCATAAAATAACATTTTCTGATAACCCTACCTGTCGAAGCCTTACTAATAATATACTGTGATCCACAGTATCAAAGGCCTTTGATAAGTCAATAAAAAGACATGCACAATGTTGTGTAAATCTAACCATAATGATTTAGATACAAATTATATTACATTGTTCAGTAAAAGGAAAGGAGTTCACAAAGTTCACTGAAACTTCATGGTCAATTTATTGATAGGAAAAGATTCTAAACAACTAACCCGATCAATCTGATATCATCTTGTCCTGCCTGGAGATTAAAATGGTAGAGAATATAACGAGTTTGGTTGCTTAAGACAAGAAATTGATACATGTTTACATTTTAAGTGGTAAAATGCTGCAGTTCATTTATAATCATGAAGGTGGTTCGCTCTAAACTAAACTATTCACACATGGATAGACAGTTCAGCTTTCAAGTTTGATTAGAATTGTAATGAAGTTGGGGAAAATATCAAATCAGGTTTTTTTTTAAAATCCTAATACTTTGAGAATCGCAATACAAATCAGATCGACATCTGGGTATCGTGATAATGTCCCCTAGGTTTTATCAGTCAAAACGTCTCTAGTTATCCTTTAATGCATTATGAACAAACCAACACTAAAAACAACAACATTTCTTTACAGGTGCTTTACTCAGACAAAGCCAGAATCATTTCTACATGACAGAGTAAGACTTTCTGAAGAGAACTTCTAAAACGTTCCACAAGTCAATCATTGTTGTCAACACTATTACAAACACAATTAACCATATCTTATGTGACAGGAGTACCTTTAAAATCAGCCGCTTCCCAGGAGAAGGTGAAAATACAGTGTAGAGACAAACAGTTTACTTCAAACTCTCTCTCTCTCTCTCTCTAACAAACTCAAACATTTAATTCTCCGTCTCCACAACGCGAACACACACAGAATACAGAATAGTTTCTTTCTCGAACCAACACGGTAAAGAGTTAGTTAGTTAGTTAAGAGAAAGAGAGAGAAAACAGACAAACAACCCGACACAAAGCCTCCACGCTCGAGACGTGCGTTAGTGCGTGCGACACGAGCGCTCCGTAGAGCTACGCTAAGAGCGCGAGCGACGTCACTCACCTCAAGGCTTGCCATGTGAGCCTATGCACGCGGGTCGCTCAGCAGCGCTGTTGTCAGGGAGGAAGCGCTCGTGCCCCGAGTTAAATACTCTCCTCACATCCTGCGTCACGGAATTCTAGGGAAGAAGAAGAAAAAAAAAAACTTTTACATATGTCGATCTCTGTAACTCTCTGAATCTATCTTAGTAATCAAGATTTAAAGGTGCTTTATTGGCATGACAAATATTTACATTAATATTGCCAAAGCTTATAAATAAAAAAAAAACAGGGGTAGACTAGATAAAAAATACAAATAAAAAGAGAGAAAATTTAAAAACAGAATAGTATAAAAGACTTATAATAAATAAATGTATATAAAAGAAAAGAGTATAATAATAATATCATTAGATTAGATTAGATTAGATTTAACTTTTTTCAGAGAGGGTTATATACAGAAAGGGTTTTATATATATATATATATATATATATATATACTGAGTACAATGAAGAAAGATATGGCATAACTATGGCATATGGGATAAAAATATATGTATATGAATATATACACAAGAAGGGTTAATGCACAATGAGTACTATGAACAAGGAGAGTTATTGTTATGATATTACATCAAATAAGGTTATATACATGTGTGCAGCTTGTTACTGAGAGTGGAATAAGGTCGGTCATTGGTAAGTCATTAAGGGCATTGGTGGGTCAGTGGTAGTTTCCCGCTTACCATGTGGATGACCCTGGTTTGATTTCCAGCCAGTGTGCAACCCTATTTATCTATCTATCTATCTATCTATCTCTTTCTGTTTCTCTTTATTTCTCTCTCAAAGTGGAATTTCATATCTCTTTAAGAATAATTAACAGAGGTGTGGACTCGAGTCATGTGACTTGGACTCGAGTCAGACTCGAGTCATGAATTTGATGACTTTAGACTCGACAAAATATAAAAAGACTTGCAACTCGACTTGGACTTTAACATAAATAACTCGGACTTTAACTTGGACTTGCGCCTATTGACTTGTAAAGACTTGCTACTTCCCATAAAAAGCCCAAAGATAAAAAGTATGTTAACACGGTCCGCTCTATCTCTGTTTATGTGTCTGTGCGCGTGTGTGTGACAGAGCGCATGCGCGCATTCGGCACGACATCCAATCAAAGTACCGTAGATTCTTTTGATTCGACAGCGTCCAACACGTGACAACAACGTGCACGCGCCAGTTCGCGAAATAATACCGAAGGTAGCTTCGTTTGGCTATAAAAAATTGTCTATATGCGCGGACCACTGAGCTTCTACGGAACGCAGTAAAGGCCAAAAAGGAAATTGTTAGCGTTTTTTAATCCCCTGACGAACTCTAGCCATCAGGATGTGTTTCCCTTGTTATCTTGGACATATTTAGAATGATGAACCTCGGCTGAGTCACTTGTAGGCTGTAAACATGTCAGTACATGTGTTGTATTGTTTATATTTAATCACTAGTATACACTACCCATGATTTGCTGATTTCTTTCATATGCAGTTTGGGTTTATTCAAATAATGTGACCTAGTGAATTGACATCACGCGGATAAAATGCTAATTATCTCGCATAATAATAATAATAATAATTATTATTATTATATAATATTGAATTATAATAATACGTATTATTAATAATATTATAATATATAATATATAATTATAATATAATAATAATTATTATTAATTTATATATAATAATTATTATTACTATTATTATTAATGTCTTGAGACTGTATCTGACGGGTCTCTATTTTGGCATTATATCGTTTTGCTGAAAAGGCATATTTGATATGAAATATCAGACAAAATACTGACATGTTTACAGCCTACAAGTGACTCAGCCGAGGTTCATCATTCTAAATATGTCCAAGATAACAAGGGAAACACATCCTGTTGGCTAGAGTTCGTCAGGGATTAAAAAACACTAACTGTCCTTTTTATTCTTTACCGCGCTCCGTAGAATCTCAGTGGTCGCGGGCGAGCCTTCTCCTAAATGCGCGTTCCCTGTGCCCTTTTCATCGGGGTGGGGCTAAAAAAACGCATCCTGATGGGGGAACCAACTTCGACACAGCACCTGATTGTTTGTATGAGGTAGCCTACGTGAGTGTATCACACAAGGTAGGGAGCAAAGTTCTTTAATGTTATGTGAAGAAAACAACGTTATTGTTTGTATGAAGTAGCCTACTTCATTGAGAATATGTGCTACCATTTTACATTGCTACTAGCATTTACTAACATTTGTATTTTTATGTATCTGAGCAATGTTCTTTCATAAAAAAAGGTTTGTTTAATAAATACAGATCTTACAACCATACATAATCTGTATACAATTTATTTTTCTGCTAAAAAGACTTGAAAAGACTCGAAAGTCAAACCGTAGGACTTTGGACTTGACTTGAGACTTGTTGGCTTTGACTTGGGACTTGACTCGGGACTTGCCTGTCTTGACTTGGGACTTGGGGGCAATGAATTGAGACTTACTTGTGACTTGCCAAACAATGACTTTGTCCCACCTCTGATAATTAATAATAAAGACTAATACCATAATACCTATCATTTCCCCCTCTAATTTTATACTAATCATTCTTTTTCTACATATTGAATATTAATTATTTGGGTACCTTATTAAATACTTTTATACTTATCACTATTTTGTCTACTTGTTGTATACGTCTCATCGCCCTTACAGAGCATTATCAGAACCGACAGGTAAAAGTTCAACAGAGATCTTACCATCCAAACTTTTTCATCCGAGAGATGTTTATTATTTCACCCCTAAGATGTTTATTTTTTTATTATTTTTAAAACTTTACTGTACATGAAAGGTTGGGAGTCATTGGGGTCAGAGCACAGAATCACTTATAATATTACATTTACATTTACATTTAGGCATTAGGAGGTTAGTCCAAGTACTGGAGAAACAGATGAGTCTTGAGTCGTCGTTTAAAGATAGTCTAAGTCTTTGATGTACGGACATCTAGAGGAAGTTCATTCCACCACCTAGGTGCCAGAACAGAAAAGAGCCTGGATGAATGCCGCCCTCGATCCCTGAGAGATGGTGGGATGAGGCGAGCAGTGCTGGAGGATCGGAGGGAACGTGGTGCAGTGCGTGGTGTAATTAGCGCAGAGAGGTAAGTGGGTGCTGGGCCATTTTTAGCTTTGTAGGCAAGCATCAGTGTTTTGAATTTGATGCGGGCAGCTACAGGAAGCCAGTGCAGGGAGCGGAGGATTGGGGTGGTGTGGGAGAACTTGGGGAGGTTAAAAACAAGACGTGCTGCTGCACTCTGGATCAGTTGCAGAGGACGAATCATGGACAGAGGCAGGCCTGCCAGGAGTGAGTTGCAGTAGTCCAGTCTTGAAATAACAAGGGACTAAACAATTCAATTCAATTCAATTTTATTTATATAGCGCTTTTAACAATGGTCATTGTCCCAAGCAGCTTCACAAAAAAAAAAAAAAAAAAATTAAAGATTTTTTTTTTTTAGAAAAGAAAAGAAAATATTTGGAAGTGTGTATGTGTGAGAAAAATGTGTCTAGATAATAATGAAATGAATGAATGATGAATGAAATGTCTCTGATGAGCAAGCCAAGGGTGACGGCGACAGTGGCAAGGAAAAACTCCCTGAGATGGCAATAGGAAGAAACCTTGAGAGGAACCAGACTCAACAGGGAACCCATCCTCATCTGGGTGATAACAGATAGAAATAACATCAAGTGTGTTGTGCAGGTGAAAGTTCAATACATCAGAAGTTGTGTAGATTCAGTTCAGCAGTAGGTGCAGAGGGCAGATGGGGTCAGGATCACTGGAAGCACAGGAGCAGGATGTGTAGCTCCAGCCATCATAAAGCAGAATCTAGCTGGAGCAGGTCCTTCTCAAGATGCCTTAGAAACCTCGCAGGATTGGTCTTTGTCTACTGAAGCTGGCACAATCTCCAGATGTCTCAGGATGGGTAGAAAAATACAGAAAAGATGGAGAGAATTAGCGTAGTTGCCATTCAGGATAGGTGTACTGGAGTATGAGGTTATGGGATGAGTTACGTGTATGCCAGATTAAAGAGATGCGTCTTGAGCCTACTTTTGAATTGGGAAACCGTGTCTGCTCCCCGAACAGTGTCTGGAAGGCTATTCCAAAGCTTTGGAGCCAAATATGAAAATGCCCTGCCCCCTATTGTAGATTTTAAAATTCTGGGAATTACCAGAAGTCCGGAGTTTTGTGATCTTAAGGGACGTGGTGGATTATAGCGTATTAAAAGACTGGTTAGGTATGAGGGAGCTAAACCATTTAAAGCCTTGTATGTAAGTAGTACTATTTTGTAATTAATTCTAAATTGAACAGGTAGCCAGTGCAGGGATGATAATATTGGGGTTATATGATCATATTTTCTGGATCTAGTGAGAACCCTGGCGGCTGCATTTTGGACTAACTGTAGCTTGTTTATTGAGGATGCAGGACAACCACCTAGTAATGCATTACAATAGTCCAGTCTGGAGGTCATGAATGCATGAACTAGCTTTTCTGCATCAGATACGGATAGGATACTCCTAAGTTTGGCAATATTTCTAAGATGGAAAAAGGCTGTTTTTGTGATATTGGAAATATGATTTTCAAAAGACAAGTTACTGTCTAATATCACGCCCAGGTCTTTTACTGTTGAGCTAGTAGTAACAGTACATCCTTCTAAACGCAGGCTGAATTGTGAAAGCTGTTGTGTGCTGGTTTTTGGGCCGATGAGCAATATCTCTGTCTTATCTGAATTCAGTAAAAGAAAGTTATTGGTCATCCAATCTTTTATGTCCTGGACACACTCTGTTAATCTAGACAACTTGGGTATTTCATCTGGTTTTGTTGAGATGTATAATTGGGTATCATCAGCATAACAATGGAAACTAATCCCATGCCTTCTAATGATGTTTCCCAGGGGAAGCATGTAAATTGAGAACAGGAGAGGTCCTAAAACTGACCCTTGTGGGACCCCATATTTCACTGGCATTACATCAGACGGTACTCCATTTAGATCTACAAAATGGTATCGATCAGACAGGTATGATCTAAACCATTTTAATGCCTGCCCCTGAATACCTATATGATTTTGTAGGCGGTCTATGAGAATATTATGATCTATGGTGTCGAATGCAGCACTTAGATCAAGTAAGACTAGTATTGAGATGCAGCCTTGGTCTGAAGCTAAAAACAAGTCGTTTGCAATCTTAACTAGTGCAGTTTCTGTACTATGATGGGGCCTGAAACCTGACTGAAATTCTTCTAGGATGTTGTTTTCCTGCAAGAATGTGCATAATTGAGCTGATACGACTTTTTCTAATATTTTTGATATGAACGGAAGGTTTGAAATCGGTCTATAATTTGTTATTTCATTCGCGTCCAAATTAGATTTTTTAAGAAGCGGCTTAATAACTGCCAGCTTCAAAGGTTTAGGGACGTGACCTAGATATAATGAAGAACCTTATAAACAAGCACCTGAGTAGCCTGTGAAGAAAGAAATGGGCGAATTTGAATTTCGAATTTGAATTTGAATTTGAAAATTTGAATTTGAATTCTTCTGATATTGTAAAGAAGAAATCGACAAGAGCGAGTAAGGTTACCCCAAGATTGCGGGCGGTGGCTGAAGGAGTGATTTGGTTGTTGTCCATGGATATCACAAGGTCTTGACCTGGAGATGAGTCACAAGGGATAAACAACAGTTCGGTTTTACTGAGATTGAGCTTCAGTTGATGAGCAGCCATCCAAAATGAGATGTCTGCCAGACATGCTGAGAGGTGGAAACCTGAGTGTCAGAGGGAGGAAAGGAGAGAACAAGTTGGGTGTCGTCTGCATAACAGTGGTATATATTACTACAGTATTCTGAGGCAGTTAGAGATATTGTCTTTACAGTGATCCCAAAAGTGGCAAAATGGATCAGTAACCATGACGCTTAGACACTGAGCCACCACAGTGCAACAAAAACACAAAAAATAAAAATAAAACAATGTCCTCTGAGACACCCCTTGGTTACTATACAAACCTGCGTAAAAATGCAGAACAAAACCCACAACAGTCCTTGTAAATCTACTCAGATTTCCTCACAGTGAGCCACATCCACGTTAACAATCTTACATTGTTCTGTAAAAGTTTTGGTAAGTGGTGTGGGCTCGCACCTCCAGGTTCGGGGGTTTGATTCGGTAGATCAATCTATGCTATCCGTAAGCACCCAAATGAAGTTAGATTCCTCTCAAGGTTTTGTCCTGATGCTATCTCAGGAAGTTTTTCCTTGCCTCCTTTCCTTGGGAGTTTTTCTGATAATTTTGATTTATGCATATTTCCTCACACATTGTACACTAATTTCCCTATTTTTCTTTCTGATTCTGTTAAGCTGCCTCACAACAATGACCACTGATAAAGGTGCTAAAATTTTTTTTTTTATTGAATTAATTCCTGTCTCAGGTCTGTGTGCTTGGGGTTTGCATGTTCTCCCCAAGCTTGGTGGGTTTTCTCCAGGTACTCCGGTTTTCCACAACAGTCCAAAGAGATTATTGCAAATTGGGTTTATTGGTGTTCCCAAATTGCCCGTAGTGTGTGTGTGTGGTTAGCAATGGATTGGCATGCTTGTAGCCTGATTTGTGCCCAAAGTCTCCTGGGATAGGCACCAGGCCCCCACAACCCATGTGGTTTCACTACTTCATCCTGCAATTTAAAAATGATAAGTCTTGATGCCAAGTGACCTGCAACAAATGATCTCGTTTTGTTCTGTGGTATATCTCTTTATCATACATAGTGTTTGTGATTTTATCTGCTTATCCAAATATACTTTTTCCTTGTAGGATCAGCAACCCAGTGAGCCCTGACCATATCATTTTATTTGTTTAAAACAATTGGATTAAAAAAAACATTGATGCAGGGGTACGTGAACTAGTTTTCTCATGAATTATGTGTGCTGAGAAATGTAGGCTGATAACAGTAATAATTTAGGAATGAAGACTATGATCATGTACACTGCTGAGTAACACAATTAATAATTGCCTTATTTAGACGCATAATGTCCGCGGTAGGATTCACCTGGCTGAGCACTTCTCATTGTCATCCACAGTTTAATGTCACTAAACACATAATTTCAATAAAATCATAAAGAATCAGTGAACTGTAACAGTGACAACAATTATAAATAATACACTATATTTAAAAAAAAAGAGAGAGAACACAGAGAGTGTTTAAAGTGTATGTCAGAGAGAAGAATGAGATCATGTGATGCAGATCACTCGGCATTGGGATGAATCATTTTTTTAAGCAACTTTTGAAATTGAAACAAATAATTGCATTATTTTGAATCAAGAAACCCTCTATTGCAAAAGTTTGATTATGTGGTTCGATTGAACCACAACATTGGCTCCTTGTTTTACTAAGAATTCTATACAAGGTTGCCCTTCTTACCCACCAGTGCTTTTATGGGGATGTCCCTCCCAATCACAAAGAACTCATCACCTCACATACATCCACATGTATATTCACATCCACATGTGCATTATAAATAAAATGTATTATTATTATTATTATTATTATTATTACTGCAGCTATTGGTAGTCATTCCATCACTTTCACAACAAGAAACACAACAACTTAAAACAACTTGTCATCTTGGATTCAGAAAAATATCTTGTGTCATGGGAAGTAGGACATTTGGTGAATCTGGAATGTGTTACTCCTACAAAACAAACTTGTTTCATTATTACACAAACAATGGGAATGTTTGCATGCATTAAAGAGAGAGGACTAATCTGACCAAAACACCCTTTCCCCCAACAGGTTTAGGCTTAAACACCCTGTGTGATATATGGCACCTTTTCTTAATTTGTTCAAAAATGCAGTCAGAAAAGTTTAAATATAAAATATATAAGCTGTTTTAAGTCATTGGAATTGTTAAATATGATGAAACTTACTTTTAGTAACAAAAAAAAAAATTTCATGACACATCATGACATAAATTCACAGATTTGCAGAAGACTGCAAAAAAATGTTTATCCTAGACTTAGGGACTTCTTGAGTGGTCATGTTCAAAGCCTAATAAGGAATTTATAAGTTTCCTTTTTTAAGTTCCTACAAGGTTTCAAGAACTTAAGTTCCTTAAAATTAGCCTAAGAGTATACCACAATTTTATGTCATTTCACACCAGGCTACAGGCCTCCCTATGACCCTGTACACAGGATAAATGACTGAATAAATTAATGAATTTAATTTAAATATACAAATTTAGAATTCCAATATGTAATTTTGAACTAGTTAAAAAGTAGAATAGTATTTGAACCCACTTTTTTTCTGTAAAAGCTTTGATATGTCATCACTTCTTGGCCCAGGTGCTACTTTTTAAAAGATTTTAATAACAGCATAGTAGCAAAAATCAATAAATTAATTAATTTAAACAATCTTACAGAAAAAAAAGAAGCACATTACACTCAACAAAAATATAAACGCAACACCTTTATTTCTGCTCCGATTTTTCATGAGATTGACTTAAAGATCTAAAATTCATTCCAGATACACAATATTACCATTTCTCTCATTGTTCACAAATCAGTCTAAATGTGTGATAGTGAGCACTTCTGCTTTGCTGAGATAATCCATCCCACCTCACAGGTGTGCCACATCAAGATGCTGATCTGACATCATGAGTAGTGCACAGGTGTACCTTATACTGCCCACAATAAAAGGCCACCCTGGAATGTGCAGTTTTTTGCTTTATTGGGGGTCTGGGGACTCAGAACCGGTCAGTATCTGGTGTGACCACCCTTTGCCTCATGCAGTGCAACACATCTTCGCATAGAGTTCATCAGATTGTCAATTGTGGCCTGTGGAATGTTGGTCCACTTCTCTTCAATGGCTGTGCGAAGTTGTTGGATATTAGGGGGAACTGGTACACGCTGTCGAATACAACGGTCAAGCACATCCCAAACATGCTCAACGGGTGACATGTCCGGTGAGTATGCTGGCCATGCAAGAACTGGGACATTTTCAGCTTCCAACAACTGTGTACAGATCCTTGCAATATGGGGCCGTGCATTATCTTGCTGAAACATTAGGTGATGTTCATGGATGTATGGCACAACAATGGGCCTCAGGATCTCATCACGGTATCTCTGTGCATTCAAAATGCCATCAATAAAATGTACCTGTGTTCTTCGTCCATAACAGATGCCTGCCCATACCATAACCCCACCACCACCATGGGCCACTTGATCCACAACATTGACATTAGCAAAGCGCTCACCCACACGACGCCACACACGCTGTCTGCCATCTGCCCTGAACAATGTAAACCGAGATTCATCCGTGAAGAGAACACCTCTCTAACGTGCCAGACGCCATCGAATGTGGGCATTTTCCCATTCAAGTCTGTTACGGCGACGAGCTGGAGTCAGGTCAAGACTCCGATGAGGACGACAAGCATGCAGTTGAGCTTCCCTGAGACGGTTTCTGACAGTTTGTGCAGAAATTGTTCGGTTATGCAAACCAATTGTTTCAGCAGCTGTCTGAGTGGCTGGTTTACATCATGTTGTGTATGAAGTGTACATACATAACTTCATACATTATGTATGAAGTTATGTAACAAATCTCTTAAAACATCTAGACCAAGCCAAGTGTTTTCAACACTGTCCAGGTACTCTGTAACATTACAAACATGAGGCGTTGTGTACAAGTCAATTTAGACACTGCAGTTACTTTTCTTAGTCCACACAGAACCAATCTGATCCAATGCACTTGAACACCAAGACAAGTGTCAGTGTCTTCCCAAACCATTGTGTTCAGGCAGCCGGAAGGTTCAGGCAGCTGCATACAACCACAGCAGGAGGAAGGTCAGTGTGGTGGGTAGAGGTGAATAAATGTCAGAAAATCCCTTTTGAAAACCTTTTAGAGGTGGTCTCCACAGGAGAGTTTTTTAGACTTAACTTTTATTCCATCTGGGAACCACCTGTCTTTGCAGGTTTAGGACCTTAAGGTGGCAAATTAGAAGTGCATCACCTCTAATAATTCACCTTACCCCAGGGTCAACTACCTAATTACAACTTGTGATGTCATAGACTTTAACATGCTTAGTGAGGTCTGTACAGTCTGAAATGTAGCTCTTGTTTTTTTTTTTTTGTATTTCTCACAGCATTGAACCGTCTGACCTTGGGGTGAATGTGCTGGGACGTCCACCCATGGAAAGATTGGCAACTGTGTTGAATGTATTGAATGTAATGAATGTATTGAACGCCTTTTCCTTGTGAATATTTTTTTCTCACTGTTGAACATTAAACTCCAAATGGTATGGAAATTGTTTCATAACCCTGTCCAGATTGATGCAGAACAAAAAGTGCTTCTGTTTTTCCCTCTTGGCATCGTGTATAAACACATCTAAATGCTGCAGACTAGCGAACTGACAAGACTTCTGCTTTTATAGAGATCTGCAAACTTGCTGAACTTGCTCTTTTCAATCCTGTAAAAGGAGGAAGAAGTAACGGTATGCTTCCACATGTTTTTTTTTTCTTTTTGCTTTAATTTTTGCTAAATAAACAATGTCACTGTGAAAAAAGTTATATCTTGTTATGCTTCTGGGGTTGTATGTGCCCAATAATGAGACCTGCTACAATCAGATGGTTTTTGTTATGTTTTTACACAAAAACAAATAGAATTAAAAGAGGGGGTATTGACTTCGTTAATTAAAGTTAAAATTATTAACTTTAACGTTTCAAGATTTTAAATCTTAAATTCTGCTTTTGTTGTATTGTTGTTTGCTTATCATCTGCCTTTGACTTTGCTTTCCATGTTTTAAAACTCTTTTTTAATATACATTGTAATAATATACTAAATCATCCACCCTGATCTACAGTATGTGTGATTTACTGTTATGCAAATCACAATGATTTTACATCTGCCATGAAGCTATTACTCAACTATGCTGATTATAAGTCAGTAAAATACATTTTTATAAAATATTTATTCTACATTATGCAACAGTTGATTCCGACTGAGTAATCTGATTGGACGAGGGGCATTCCACAGGTGGTGAAAATGGATGAAAAAGTGAACGTTACACAGATAGTATAAACCAGAATAAATGAAAAACAAACAAACAGATAATTAATCAAACAAATCAGCACAACAGTCATATTGCCTAAATATTCCACAACAGTTTAGACTACTAGAAGCTGCTTGCTAAGAAGGCACCAAGGTGTCAAGTAACGAAGTACAAATACTTCGTTACCTTACTTAAGTAGAAATTTTGGGTATTTATACTTTACTGGAGTAATTATTTTTCAGCCGACTTTTTACTTCTACTCCTTACATTTTCACACAATTATCTGTACTTTCTACTCCTTACATTTTAAAAATAGCCTCGTTACTCCTATTTTATTTCAGCTCGTCATTCAAAAAACAAACAAACAAACAAACAAACAAACAAAAAACATCCGCATAAATCGCGCCATCCGGATGGAGCGAATTTGATTGTGGTTGGATGAGAAGTATAAACACACCATTCCAAATCCTATTGGTTGGCACGCGATCCATCGCACCTGCACATGACGTCACATCACACACTCCAAGGACGTTTGAATAAAATAGCATTTTCGGTTGATAAGGTTGTGATAAGTAGACGAAGATGTCCGCGATAGAGACTCAAGATTCGAGCGAAACGTCACAACCAAGCACCAGCGAGGAGGGTAGCAGGAATGATATACACGCACACACACACAAACATATATATATATATATATATATATATATATCACTTGGATTAATCATCCACTAATGTTTATTGTAGACAACCATACAAGGGTAATTGTTACTAAGCCTGCCCTGGGTACACTAATTTTCTTGTATGTTGCCCTCACAGATTCCTGCAGCTAAGCTTGGATGTACATTTACATTCCTATAAAGGTTACTGATGACACGCCTCTGAAGTTTGACTTTTTGCACCATTAAAATACTTCTAGGCAACTAGTTATCATATCTTCTTTTCCATAAAACGTGTTAATGCTGAGTCGTACACATATATGGTTCTTTAATCTATTTGCATTTTATTAAATGCATTTTTTTTTCAATTGCCATATACAGTATTCCAAATTAATATGGCCGTTAGAAAATACAACAAAAAGACAACAACGCATTTTTCTTTTTTTTTTTTATGAGGTGTTAGTGCAGTATATAGGCCCGTGGCACAGCCTAAGCTTTTATCCTTAATGCTTTTTTTCCCTGTCACGTTACTTTTACTTTTATACTTTAAGTAGTTTTGAAACCAGTACTTTTACACTTTTACTTGAGTTGATACTCCAACTTTTAAAGAAGTCTTTTTAAACCCTAGTATTTATACTTCTACTCAAGTAATGAATGTGAATACTTTTGCCACCACTGCAAACCAGGTCCTGACATCACTATGAGCATCTCATCAGTTTTAAGGGACGGTGCCTATTTAAGGAGTACAGTATATGCCAAACAAACCGATCTAAGTATAAAGATATCGATATAAAGATATAGCCAGCATGTGATGTGAAGACATGTTGTGCCTGAAACATGCAAGTGTATATTTGTAATATAGTTAAGTTTTGGCAGTTATCATAAATCATCCGTTTTGACCAGTAACACAACAAAAGTTGTTATTTTGAGCTTTTTTTGTATTTTTTAAACAAGTTATATATTTATTTAATTAACCTGTTAAAAGGTTTTTTCTTATAAAAGTTTCTTTTCCCTGTAAAACCTTTTATAAACCATCTATCTACTGCCCTCTATTGCTGGAAGAAAAGATGACGTCCCACTTCTGTGCTTGGAATTTTTGGTCTTCTTTGACCAGAGCACTTTCTTCCACATGTTTGCTGAGTCCCTCACATGGCTTATCTCAGTGTAACCACAGTAATAACTGCTATGCCACTATACAAAACAGTTTACAGAAAACAGTTTTTTTGTGTGTTCATCAGAATTACTTTAATGATGATGGGCGTATGATAATTATGGGGGGTTTTCAAGTCAAACGGGGATGAAATTTCTTGTGAATGAAGGCGTACAATCGGTTGACATTTGCGGAAAACTTCAAGCACAGTACAGTGATGAGACTCAAACATTTACATGAAAGCATTTAAATTGTGCAAATGTTTTAAGGAAAGCCGTATGTCTGTGAAAGAAGATCCTGGCCGGGGTGGCTCGAAGCCCAATTCATGAACATTAAGTCAGCGGACCACCTGATCCTTGATATAACTTGTTGGCAACTTGCAAAAGAAATGCAACTGTCTATGCGAACTGTGAACACAATTACTCGCCAACCCCACCTTGCATGTTACAGGAACTCAGCTGGAAGTTATTGCCACATCTCCTGTACAGTTCTGACCCTGATCCAGACACTAGTGAAAAACTGGGAGAAGTGCATTAGTGAAGCAGGGGATTATATAGAATCTCTCATAACTGTGTTCTGTTATTCAGCACAAACAAAAGTCTCGGTTTGACCTCATGTTTTTTAACATGAGATCACTTGTTTCAAAACGGTGGGCATATCTGTGTAACTGGGCTATTGCAAGTTTTTGTAATAACCTGGTCTTTGTTGTGTTTTTAGTTTTTACTTGTTTTTGTTTTATGTTTTTTTTTTACTTAAATTAACATGCATTTTAAGTAATCCAAAATCCAAATAGCATGTTCCAAAGAGCAAACATGGGTGGATGACATATCCATGAAATTATGTGGTACAAAATATGTTGTACAGTGTAATATTCAATTTAATTCAATTTTATTTGTATAGCGCTTTTAGCAATTGTCATTGCCGCAAAGCAGCTTTACACAATCAAAAGAATTATTTAAATTTGTATGAAATGTGAATTTGTATGAATCAAAATGGTCAGTTTGTCCCTGGTGAGCAAGCCGAGGGCGACAGTGGCAAGGAAAAACTCCCTGAGATGGTAATAGGAAGAAACCTTGAGAGGAACCAGACTCAACAGAGAACCCATCCTCATTTGGGTGAAACAGAAAGCAGTAAATGATCTGCATTTATACAGTGTGTTAGGTGGCAGGCAGTTCCGCTATAACAGTTGATGTTAATTGATGTTAATATGGAGTCCAGGTAGTTATTGAAGACCCAGGTAGACTTGTAGGTAGTTCCAGTCCTGAACTATCGAACTGTCAAGTCCCCAGAGAAACAGTTGCCAACACCAGTCAAGGCCAGAACCATCTTCTAGGTAGAGAGAACCATCCCCAGACACCAGACGCATCCCAGAGAGACACACGGGGCATCCATGTGACGAGATCTTCAGCCAGAAGCGGGGCACCAGGATGGGGCAGACAGGTCCGGAGGGCAGAGGGAGTCTGGATTACTGGCAGCTCCGGAACGACATGTGTAGCTCGACAGAGAGAGAGAAAGAGTGAAAGGGGGAGACAGGAGGAGAGAGGAAAGAGAAAGAGGGGGGAAAGAGAAGAAGAGGAGAGATGGCAGTTAGGTATGGTCACACAATGTATAATGTGAATGTATATTAACTGTAGAGTGCAAGCAGAGACTCCGGCAGGACTAACTATGACAGCATAACTAAAAGGGAGAGCCAGAAGGAAACACAAACATGAGGGCTTCCTGACATGTAAAGCAAACAATCACCTCGCCGTCAGCAAACCTGAGTGATCAATGAGAGTGAGGAAGACAGCATTTAAACATACCAGTTCACCATAATACTCATGAGTCCCCCAGATCTGCTCCTTTACCTATGGCGTGGCGGATCGTAAGACACTAGCAGTTCGCTCAGATACTGCCGTGCGAGACCATTTAATGCTTTATATGTCAAGAGTAGTATTTTAAAATCAATGCGAAATTTCACAGGGAGCCAATGCAGCGAAGATAAGATAGGGGTGATGTGCTCATATCTTCTGGTTCTAGTGAGGACTCTCGCTGCTGCATTCTGGACTAGCTGAAGCTTATTTATGCATCTAGCTGAACAACCAGACAGTAAGGCATTACAATAGTCCAACCTAGAGGTGATAAAAGCATGAACTAGTTTTTCTGCATCGTTAAGCGACAATATATTCCTTGTCTTGGCAATATTTCTGAGGTGAAAGAATGCTATCCTGGTAATATTATCTACATGAGCTTCAAATGAAAGGCTGGAATCTATAATCACACCGAGGTCTTTCACTGTTGCACTTGATGGAACAGAAAGGCCATCTAAAGTTACGGTGTGATCTAAAATAATACACATTTTAATTAATATATGACATCCCATATGCGGTTTTGGGGGTCTCCTGCCTCTTAAACTCGCATTTTTATTGGCCTCTCACAATCTGACACCCCAAGTAATTGCCTTGTCATCTATTCTGTAGCCACACCTTTGCTTTTGTGTCCTTTAAATTTTACTGTTTTATGTGGAAGCTAAAAATATGATTATCACAGCTGAGTTTGAGGCCACCCAAAAAATAATACAGCATGACCATTGTAACTGTATGCATGCATGCATAAAATTAGTCATATTTCACTTATTGCTGATTGAATATATTCCAAATATCTACATAACTTTAATAATTATTTAAACTCTACTGTATTTTCTTTTTCCTGATTAACATGCAAATCCTCTTTAACAGAAATGCATGAAATGGAGCTATAAATCTAATTCAAAATTTACTGTTATCGTAAAAAAGTTAGTCACAATTACTAATGACAGAAGAATAGATACAGTATGAATCAGAGATTGGTCCGCCATTTAAAACACGAGCCATTTGAACAATTTACTATGCATGACACGTGTATATATATATATATATATATATATATATATATATACCAGGATGTCAATTTGTAATTTGTTTCTACCACTGGTGAATTTCTTTTTCCCAAGATTCAGTTAGCTTACATCGCTTAAGCTGTTACTGCTTTACTGTAAAAATGGCCATAAGCTTCATCTTAACCAGAATTAAAACATTGTAATGTTTGAAGTGCATACAAACAGCATTTGTGAGGTCAGACACTGATGTTGGATGAGAAGTCCTGGCTCACAGTCTCCGCTCTAAATTATCCCAAAGGATGTTCTCCCAGGTTGAGGTCAGAACTCTGTGCAGGCCAGTCAAGTTTTTCCACACCAAACTCGCTCATCTTTGTCTTTATAGATCAGTGCCTAACATCAAATTCAAATTCAAATTTTATTTGTCACATACACAGTCATACACAGTACGAAATGTAGTGAAATGCTTATACGACTGCCAGTGACCCTAAAAGAGAAATAAAGTTTACAATAAGAAATAAATATGAATAAAAGAAATACGATAGAAAAATTAAATAGAAAAATTAAATTAAACTAGGAAAAAAAGAACTAAAAAATAAAAATAGAAATATGCTAGGAAAAATAGAACTAAAAATAAAAATAGAAATATGATCATAAATGCGCTTCTAGAAAAATGGTCAGAAATTCCCATAAACACACTCCTAAACCTTGTGGAAAGCCTTACCAGAGTTGAAGCTGTTATAGCTGATTAAGAATAGGATGTTACTCAAGTTCATATGCATGTGAAGGCAGGCGAGGAAATACCTTTGGCAACAAAGTGTACTGTATATGTGGTCCAAAGAGGTGTATTTTCTTTTTTCTTATGCTGGGAAAAAATACCAACGAAATAGCAAAAACATAGGAAGTGTCCATTCTACAGTTTTGAACATTCTTAAAAAGAAGGAATTAACTGGCAAGTTTAGCAACTGCAATTCGCAGAAGATCAGCACATCAGCATAGAATTCGGTCCATGGTGAAAAACCCATTCACAGCATCTAGCTAAGTCAAAACTTTTTTTGCCAGATTCTTTGCACTTTTTTCTTTGGATTCTTTAAAAGTGAATTTTGCATCTTATTTAAATATCAAGTCCAAAGTAAACGCAGTCATCAACCAGAAGCTTTTAGATCACTTCTTGCTTCTGTTTGCTGACAAGCTTTATGGAGAAGTCAAACTTAATTTTTTTTCAGCAGGATGTATCACCTGCCCACAGTGCTAAAACTACCATTAACTGGTTTGCTCACCCTGGTTTCTGCTTCACCCAGAAAAACCTGACCCAACAATACAGATATGCTGAAGGCTGCTATCAAAGCAACCTGGTCCTCATTAACTCCTCATTAGTGCATTTCAGTATTGAAAAATGTCGCAAATCAACCTTCAACAATACCTTAGCAGTACAGTATGGAAATATGTAGCACAGTCTCTGAAGTAATCAAATACATAATAAAAGTTCCTGATACTTTTTATCTTTTTATCTTGCAAAAAAAGTATAATGCCCTGCTGCAATGTTTCTCTTGTACCTGGTGTCAGCTTTCCTACACATCACAGTTGTATCCTGACATTCACAAAAGGAAAAGCCACGCTGAGGAAAATATGACACCGTTGATATTAAGCGAAATTAAAAATGAAAACGCCATATCACTGTTTAGAATGTGGGAAGAGTTTTATTCGACAGAGTGACCTTCAAAAACATTAGTGTGTTTACATGGAGGAGACGCCGTATCTCTGCTCACATCAAGACAAAGATTTTCTTCTGTTTATTTATATAAGATACATAAGTGCAACAACATGAGTGTGCAGGCAATTTAAAGTGGAATACAGCATAATGAGCGTGACAATTAAAATATCACATGACAGGGAGTGCTGTTGTGCTGGTTATCAGCATAGTTGTGATGCAGGCGTAGGCACGAGAGAACAGCAGGACCTTGCTGCAAGCATTTACTGCATTTATACAACAGATAACCTTCATTAACCTTCTGGTTCCAGGGTTAAATCACAAATAGCTTTAAATGGAAATCTATATAACTATGTCTAAGGTATATCCTGAATTAATAAACACCTACTGTAAACACACACATAAGTATAAGATGCATGGATGCTGTGCTTTCTGACTCATGTAATCCTCACCATAACTTAAAAAAGGAAATTGCGACATAATACCTTCTCCTCCCACACACATACCAACAAACTAGCATGACACGCAGTGGTAACAGATGGTGAGAAGCTGAGTCAGCCATCGGAGGAAAAAGAATGGAGGTAACTGCCAAATATTCACTCATAGGCAACTGCATATAGTAACACTGTGTAACTACAGTAACACTTTTTTTGGTTTAATTTACAACAGCCTCATACAACCTCACCTGCTAAAAGGTCAATCCGATTGAGATGCTGTAGGTTGAGCTTAAACAGATTTGCTTTTATATCTTTTCCCATTGCACTTATTCCCTCCATGAATATGCTTCAATACAGCACCTTCTGTGGTTTATCCTCCTTGTGGGGGACGTCAGTGATCATCTTCTGGACACCAGCAGTCTTCCCAATATGTGTACTGAAACAGACTGAGAGATACTGTGTATTTATGCTATATGAATAGTACTTTACTCAAATTCAAAATAAAATATTCTGATAATGTGTGATACTGAACTTTTAATTTTTATGAGCTGTACACTGTAATGACTAAAAGTAGAACAATAAAAGCTAGATTTGTTTTTACTTGTAATGAATCGAAATTACTGTATATGAAAGTTTCACTTTTAAATTAAATTTTTAAAAGAAAATGAACCCTTTTATGATATGCAAATTTTTCAAGATGGACCACTAAAAGAAGACTAAAATATTTATATTTTAATTTTTTTTCCATTATCCATTATCCATAATCCATTAACTACAGTTGGGAGTATATATGGTTGACATAAATAAAAGAATAAAATTGGGTGTCAAATTTATTTTAGAGGTGTTCAAATCAAACTGAGACTTCTGATTATGCAAAAAAAATAAAATAAAAAAACAGAACAAAGTTATGAGTATAAGCTTTCTTTATTTCTCTATACAATCTCTTTATACACTAATGCACTTATCCCAGTGTATCATTGTGCTTGAACACTGAGGTAAAATATTTTCTCAGTATGCTAAAGCCATGATCAAACTGCCTGCCTTACATCGTCATAACTACTGATATGCTGGCCTCCCAGGAAGACCCTTAATGGCCAAAACATGTTGACATGTCTTGGAGTCAGGTCAGGACTCTACAATAATGGTGCAATAACTCCCATCTGTGGTCCTGTAATGTGCAAGTGGTGCACATGGTTATCAAACCAGGCAGTTTGAACAGCTAAAGAGCAGTCCACTCATTGAATGTTCACAGGAATAACCGAAAGTAGGCTCTGAACGTCCTCAGCTGGGATCGTCATTTACGGCATTCACATGCAAATGTTTAATTGCAGTTAAGACACCACAATTCTATTACAAATTCCAGTTTGATTTGAACGACCCTTGTAGATCTGTATGATAATACATATTAGACCAAAAAGTATGTATGTGAATGGAAGCACCATTATACCAGCCTTTACAGTAACAATATCGTTTCTTTTTTAGTTGGAAGATTATAGCATGGCAAGATAAGCTTTGCAAATTTGTTGCGTTTGCTTGTGTCTTCATTTAAACTGTCATGACTTCTTTAAGATCTTTGGAGGATTGTGCACACATTGGTATAAATACTAGAATTTGCAAGAAAACTTACATTTTAGATGTAAGATTTGCGTCTGATTTTATCCTAATACAAAACCTATTAACTGTATAACATCTCTGGAAAATACGGTGTATGAGAGACTGTTTACTAATAAGTTCAATTCAGCTCACCGCTTTTATGGTAAGGCCCTTGTCCTATTGTCATTTGCAAAGTAAACTAGGTTATGTTTGGACAAATTTCTTGTTGAATTTGGCAAATAAATGTGCAACTGAAATTGCACAGGAGCTGTCGAGTTGACGTGTCGTGTGCACATATTATACATTTGTGAAGCTTTGTGAAGTTGATTATAATATCTTAATCCGTTTGAATATGTTATTGGAATTTTGATTAATAAATCTTTTATTTATAACATGAATCCTATTTGATTTCGTTTGCCAAGGACATGTAGTTACTCAGATGATGGTAAATTTTTGGGGAAAACCCTGTATATTAACATATTAATATTGTTAACTAATAGTCTAGTATGAATTACAGTCAGTTAAAACATTAAGTAAACTTAGCACATTTGTTTGCTAAATAATAATCTAGTTTTCACTGATCTTGCATTAAGTTATATTTACTTAATATTTTAGTCATTTTGACTGGGGACTACAAGTGTATTGACTTACGCTTTTTATGGTATTTACTCACTTTTATGCCATTGTACTAAATGTGGTTATTCAGATCTACTTTCTTTTTAACTGACTTTTATTTAGTTCATAATGTATATTTACATGATTTTTCAACTTTAATATTTAATCAACATTTTAAAGTATAAAAATGTTTCATCAAATAAATTAATTAATAAAAAGTAAAATACAGTTGTTGTTTTTTCAATGAATGTCATGTTAAGCTTAAGGAATACGACACTATGATGACCATTGGGGTGGTGGTTTGCAGCTGCCTCTACCCATTTCCTGAACACAAAAAAATAAGTGGTACAGGAGGAACTTACAGCCATATAGAGGAGTACTACTTCATATAGATATAACTGAAGAGTCCCACAGTGACTAGTTCCCAAGGCAGTCTAGTTGGTCCAGTTCCATAAATGCAAGGTCTGTTTGTTAATGAACTGCCACTTGACACTGGATTTGACCAAGGGATATTGACAGATACTGACTATGATATGTTGGGGGAAAATAGCCTGTTCCCCTCTGTAGGGTTTACACCAATTTGTCCTTTCAGGATATTCAGATTCCAACCGTGTCCCAATGACGCATGGACAGGATCCTCTCCCCATATGCTGCCTGTCTGTGCCAAATTTCATTAAAGTCTGAAACAAGTAAGAGTGATTGTATTTACAGCAGAATAGATGTGACAGGATTGAGTTATAGTTTTACACCTTAAAGTTTTGTTTTTATTTTTAGGTTGTCTTTTCTAATATTAGCAGAATAATTGCTCTGATCTGATGTGACTATATTGTATGGATCATTCTACAGAAAAGGGGGAATTGGGGTGACAAAATTCTCCTGAAATGTTTTTCTTTTTTCACATCTAGAATTTCTTTAAAGGCAATAACTTAATTTTAAACTTTATGATTCCAAAAAAATGTAGCTTAATGCATTTCTTTTTATACATTTAATAACAGGTGTTACTTCTCTTTCTGGTAACACAAATGACAATTTATAGGAAAATCACAACTATTTACAAAAGGGCTATAAGAGCAGATAGTTTTCAATTATGTCAAAATAAATGAATTATTAGATGTAGTTATTTTTACGACCAAATTTTGACAGTTATTATAATAAAACGAGTAACACCTATGACGGAATCAAAAGCTTCACATAAAAATTTTATTACATTTCTAAACAAATGAAAAGACACATCTGACATGACTTTTGTATTTCTCCAGTGCTCTTTATCTAATGACCTCTGACGCAAAAAAATGTTTGTTAAATCATCAAATGTATATAAAACAAACAAACAAACAAACAAAAAACAACACAAAAAAGCTCTTTTTGTGTAACAGTAACACCAACTACATAGTTTTGACATATTTACCTATATTTTATATAATTTATGATTTTATATTATTATTTATAATAAATTATTATTTCATGATTTTAGTGTTTAAATAGTTTTATAAGATATAGATGTTATTGTGAATCAGATTTATTACCATGAAAAAAATATCTTTAGATAAAAAAAAATACATAGTCCGACTTTGATACATGATCAAAGTGATAAGACATTCCTTTAAACTTGGTCTTGCTAAATACTGAACATCAAAGTAAGAAAATGTGTTTCATGATTGAAAGTATACACAATGTATTTTTTTTCGAACATGTATAAGTAATGGTAAAAGCCTGTCATGTTAATATAAAGACACAGCGTATTAATTACCAGCTGAAGGAATGGTCGGATTTCACAGCCCTGATTATTAAAGGACAAACAGAGAAACAAACCCCTTAAGCGGACCGTTTTTTTTGTTAATGGATGGCACTGAATCCTATTAATATCAAACACACTAAAGGTTAAGTTTTTTTTTTTTTTTGAATCAGCATACACTTTCGTCCGCACACTCGGAGTAAAAGCGCGCACGCGCACCACGGTGCGTGCAGTCTCTGCGAGCGCGCTGCGCGGGAACAGATCAATCACGGCGGATCGAAAGTGTTCCATTGATCTTTAATTCCATCCGACGTTTTCAGACTCGCAGTGAGAATAAAACACTTAGGGAGAGGAACCGAGCCACGGACAGAGTCTTACAGCGACAAGTGATTAAGACACTCGATGCTCAGTCTCAGGTAAGTTCACTCAGCCTTCTCTGATTACTGTACCAGTGTTGGGAGTACAGCACTTGGATGACCTTTTTTGATGTAACAAGTAATAGGGGTATTAGAGACAGTGGCACTGAAGAAAAGACAGGAGGCAGAGCTAAGAGTAGCAGAGCTGAAGATGTTGAGGTTCTCCTTGGGAGTGACAAGGATGGATAGGATCAAGAATGAGTTCATCAGAGGGACAACCCATGTTAGATGTTTGGAGATAAAGTCAGAGAGGCCAGATTGAGGTGGTTTGGACATGTTCAGAGGAGAAATGGTGAATATATCGGTAGAAGGATGCTAAGGTTGGAACTGCCAAGCAGGAAGACCAAAGAGGAGATTTATGGATGCAGTAGGAGAGGACATGAAGTTAGTTGGTGTGAAAGAAGAGGATGCAGAGGATAGGGTTAGATGGAGGCTGATGATTCGCTGTGGCGACCCATGAAAGGGAACAGCCGAAAGGCATAGAAGAAGAAGATGTAGTTAACAGATTATGAGCCAAACTTTACTGAGTGATGATGGTAGAATAATTATAAAGATCTTGACTAAAACAACATGCATGAGGAATCACAAAGGAGTTTTTATTTTCTGCAATGGAAAAGTACTCGAACTAGTTACTTTTATTAAAAAGTAAGACTGTAATGTAACTGATTACTTTTTAAAGACTTTTTAATTTTGTAATGTAATTAGTTACTTTAAAAAGTAATGTCCCCCACATATCCTGCTCTGGCAAATCATTTAATATTGTCATTTTCAGAGCCATAATGGTTTGCATCTCCAGGGTCTAGGTTTGATTCCCGCCCCGGGGTTTGTGTGCACGCAGTTCTCCCTGTGCTTGGTGGGTTTCCTCACACAATTCAAAGGCATGCAGTTTAACATTCTAATTGGCGTCCCTAAATTGCCCATAGTGTGTGAATGTGTGTGTGTGCCCTGTGATGGATTGGCGCCCTCATCCAGGGTGTACACCACCTCATGCCTTAAGTATCCTGGGATAGGCTCCTGGTGCCCTAAATCCCCTTAGAGAATACATTTAAAATCAAATTAAAATTTAAGTTTTATTTGTTATCATTTAATTAAAAATTAGCATTTCATTTGCACGTCATTTTTATTTACATAATTTAAGTTTTATATCCAGTGAAATGCATATGCAACCCACCGTTGCCTAAAAAGAAGGGTTTCTCTGTGAGAATGAATTGCACTGGTGAGTACAATTCATTAAAAATATATAATTTTATATTTAAATAAAGAGATAAGCATGGTGGCTAAGTGGTCTGTCTTCTTGCATCTTCAGGGTCCGGGTTCGATTCCCACCTCATGGAGTTTGCATGTTCTTCATGTCCTTCGTGGGTTTTTTCAGGGTACTCTGGTTTCCTCCCACAGTCCAAAGGCATGCAGATTAGGATAATTGGTGTCCCCAAATTGCCCATTGTGTGTATTTATGTGTGTGTGTGTGTGATGTGTTGGATTCTTATCCTGTACCCTGCCTCATGCCCTATGTCTCCTGGGAGAGGCTCCAGACTGGACGATTATACAAATATAAAAAACTATAAGATGAAAAAATTGTTACAAGGATGCTAATAAAATAGAATTGAAATTCAAGTGTATGTGGTGTTATACAAGATAAAGTACAGCTTTTTTATCATGCAACTTTACCAAGTGTTATGTGATCTCCAGCCATGATTTTTTTCCGGCCACATCTCTTGCATAGTTGACGGTTTAGCAACATCCTTCCAGGTTTTGATAATGTTTTGAAGGGTTGTTTACACAGTTAATAATTTCAAACTTATGTTTTCTTTTCCTGATGTAGCCCAATAATTTGACACTTCTGAAATGCAGACCATTTTCCAGCCAGTGTTTATATCATATGAAAGTTCACCACTTCTGAATAAGGGGTTATTATGGAGCGGAAGTTCGGAATGCAAATGGCTGCATTATTATTATTATTATTATTATTATTATTATTGGTGGTGGTAATAGTGTTATTATGTTGTTGTTTGATTTATTTTCCTTATATAAACCAATTGAATATTACACTGCATACCACACATATTTAGCTTATTTTCTGCAAGGAGATAAACAGAGAATTTTCTTAGTCACTGTTTGTGCATGCAAGCATTAATAATTCTCTCTGACACACACACACACACACACACACACACACACACACACAGGCACCATTGCTTTTATGCTGGCCAAAGTCTTGATTAGATAACTGCCAAGCTGCCAACATGCAGTTACGCAAATGTAACTGCTGGAGTCCCGGGTTCTCACACAGAGATCCTCGCTTGATCCCAATCCAACACCTGCTACTCTTGACACACACAGGTTTACACACAGCTTTACACACAGGGTTCACCCAAGGGGTTTAGCTGCTGGTTGCTGGGGTAAACAAGAACATGGTGTTTTATATAAGCCTTTTTTTTGAGTATATTCGACTGTCTTTATTCGATATTTTTATACTGTATATTTCGAATATTAACCCTCTCGATTAGATAGATTACACCCTTAAGTTTGATTATTGATTTGATAACATTTTTTGGTTGCAGATAAACTAACAAAGTTTAAAACTATAGTTTCATATACAGGTAACATATTTGGTTTATTCATTATAGAACAATTGAATGACATTAAAGGACCAATTTTAAGAACTGTAGAAATTTTAGAAAAACAAAAACCCCCAAATATTCACTGGATTCCACTCTTCTCTGTTGTTGTAGGAGGAACTCAAGATGTTCGGGGAAGCTGCTTGTTTGGTGGATATTGGTGGAAAACCAATGGTGGTGTATTGGTGGATGGTGCAACTGATCATAGAAGGAGTTTCATTAGCAGGAATTCCACCTTGGTCGTGCCCTCAGAATTGTACGTGCTTACATGAGGCCCTCAAGGTCAACTGCTCCTCATGTCACTTAAAATTTGTACCAGAGGGTATCCATAAGAACACACAAAGTCTCAGTCTGGCCAATAATCTACTGAATACACTTGGAAAACATCAGTTCTCTGATCTTGACCAGCTTCAGGAACTGGATTTGAGTGAAAACATGCTAACAGTGATTGAAGTACAAGCATTCTCTGGCTTGCAAAACCTTCTCACTCTTAGAATTTCCCAAAACCGGCTTAAGGTCATTCTAGTCGGAGTGTTCTCTGGACTTCAGAGTCTCCGCCTGCTGGACATCAGCAAGAATGAAATCCTTGTCTTTCTCAATGACATGTTTTATGAGACGCCATCTCTACAAAAGCTGGAAGTAAATGAGAATGATCTTGTCTTTATTCAAAACCGTGCCTTTAGTGGCCTGTTACACCTTCAGGAACTTAGAATGGACGGCTACAACCTTACTTCAGTGCCAGGTGAGGCACTGTCACAGCTTCCCAGGCTGGTCCGGTTGTGTTTTTGTCACACTGGTCTGAGAATGCTTCCTAACAATTCATTTAGGCATCTGACACAGCTCAGAGAGCTTACAGTGTCCTACTGGCACAGACTGGACACTCTTCTACCTAACAGCTTGACTGGACTGAACCTCACTTCTCTGACTCTTAGCTACTGCAACCTGAGCTCTGTGCCATATGCTTCCTTGCATCATCTCGCCTATCTGCTTTACCTTGACCTGTCTTACAACCCTATCACCTCCATCGAGGCACATCTGCTCCGAGATCTTCTGCAGCTCCAAGAGTTCCATTTGGTTGGTGGGAATCTGCATAGGGTGGAAGTAGGTGCTTTTCGTGGCCTTTTTCACATAAAGCTATTTAATGCATCATTAAATCAACTGTCAACATTGGAAGAGACTGTGTTCCAATCAGCAGTGACACTTAAGATACTTCGTCTGGACAGGAATCCACTTGCTTGCGACTGCAGATTATTTTGGGTGCTGCAACGTCATCTGCATCTACATGATGATGGCCAGCCATCCAGTTGTGCCTCACCTCTACATGTGCAGGGAAGAACATTCAAGGAGTTCACAGAGGCTGAGCTTCCAGTTTTGTTCATTTGTAGCCCAGCACGTATACTAAACCGCAAGAAGCAGGAGGTGCGTGTGTCCGTGGGCCAATCAGTCCTGTTCCTCTGCCAAGTGGATGGAGACCCTACCCCCTCTGTCATCTGGGTGAATCCTCAGCGGACACTTCTGTCCACCACAGGTCGGATCCGTGTGCTATCCAATGGGACTCTTGAGGTGCGTTACGTACAAATGCAAGATAGTGGCATCTACTATTGCTTCGTATCCAATGTGGTAGGGAATGACAGTATTTCTGTCAGTCTGTCTGTGCGAAGTTTTGTCGCTTCTTCTTCTTCCTCGTATCGGAATCGATCTGCCCGCTTCTTTCTTGATGGGTGGAGTTTTACATCCACCCATCCACCAGGAAATGGCTCACATGATTATCAGCCATTTCCATTTGACCTAAAAACACTGTTAGTTGCAGTAACAATTGGTTTCCTGTCATTCCTGAGCTCTGTGGCAGTTTGCTTTGTATTCATGTTCTTCTGGAGTCAGAGCAAAGGGCAGATCAAACACACAGCTACCATTGACTTTGTACCTCACAGTACAGACACTGGATCTGGGGGAGGACGGACCAGAATGGAGACTGGCAGGTTTACCATGAAGCTCATCTGATACTTGGAGAAAGAGCAAAATTGTCTAATGAACGGTATAGAAAATACCTAAATGAATTCTCTTTATAGAAATACATCAAGCCATATTAAGATGGAAAAATGGTCTTAGGGTGTTGGTCTGGACCACATTGATTATGCACAAGGTTTCACTGGAACATCTTGAAATTGAAACATTATACGGCGTATAATGTGTGCATGGGTTTTGGTGAGGTGCATGGACTTATAGTAACTATAATATTGATGATGATTCACAAAGAATTATGAACACAGTGATAAATGCATTTTCTTCTACAATTGTACTAAGTCGTCCTGAAATGCATTGACCTTTTGTATTGTCTAAAGTTCTGAATTTATTACAGAAAGTTGACAGAAGGGAGAATTAAAGGTATAACAAGACAGCTACTCATGATTGTTCACTGAACACTTTACTGCTTTTCAAGGGGATGCAAGAGCATGTGCAGATAATCAAAAATAAGTTCCTATATCAAAACATCCTGTGAATAAAACTGTGATCATAAGTTCCATAAGTCCAAGATGTTGAGTTCAGTCCTTACTACAGACAGCATGTGTGCATGTGATGAGACATTAGATTTACAATTGAGTGTGTTATAATAAAAAAAGTAGCTGAATATGCATTTAAATAGCTCATAAAGAAATTCCTTATACTAATAATAGAATGATGTCTTTCATAGTCAGTGTAAATTATTTAGGATAATACAATAAATGTAAAAAAAAAAAAAAAAAAAAAAATAAATAAATATATATATATATATATATATATATATATATATATATATATATATATATATATATATATATATGTCCTGCCGGTGTGTGTCGACGGACTGTGCATTTAGGTTTTTAGATACGTCATATAGAACCAAAGATTTTGTAACTTTTAAAATTTGCATTTTTTACTGCTACCGAAATATGGGAATGACATTGCCACAATATTGAACTCACCAAATGATCATTTTATTATTATTATTATTTGTCATAGAAAGAACTAAAAAACAACCAAAAATGTGACCATATGTATATGAGCTATTTCTTTGTCTGTGTAACCTTTTTTTTTTTTTTTTTAATAGTTTGTTAAAATGAAATACCCAGGTTATCTGAAGAAAGGATGTTGCACCCTATATTGTGCAATCCTGAGCTATATAACATATTAATGCAACAAAAAAAAGTTCTGGGTTTTAAGGGCTACAAAATAGGACATGTATCCTCTTGGCTAGAGGACAGTCACACAGTGGCCGTACCCTGACATGCTTTTCAAAGCAAACTAGTCAAATTTCAGCACATTTACAAAGTCACTTTGAATACCAGATGTAAACAATGTAACCATGGAATGTTGAGACGTCGATTTTTAAAACATGATATACTGTACTTATACCACCTGTTCCTTCCTCAATATAAAAAAAATATTGAAATTATATATATATATATATATATATATATATATATATATATATATATATATAGGCTTTAAAAGTGGGTTTTTTTATTTTATTAAATAATGAAACTTCCAATTTAAGCAGCTATTTAACATTCCACAATCTACCGCAAAATTATATATATGCATATTTAAAACGAAGACACTCCACCAGTTTGTAATCAAGCGCACAAACATTCTAAAATATTTAAAATAAAAATAATTAGTCATGCGTATCATTTGCTTGAAGGAGATTGTCCCACATATGGAACGTCATCTGTTTAAAAAGAAAGAAAATAAAATACATGTCATTTGAGTCATTTTTTTCAAGACACTTTTAAGATTAAGTGAGGAGGGTGATGTGGTACTGTAATAACTTGTTAGTGCTGAGAATAATTTAAAGTGTAAATTATTGTGTCCTGATAAACTGCTCTGGGTTTTAGGTTCTCACCTTAATAATAACAGAGGAAATTCAGTTTCTCATTGCAGTTTCTGTTTTCCCAAACATGTGTTGCGATGTTGCGAGCACCACAGCGGTACTGTGGTAATGGGCACGATGGCAGTGAGACAGTCAGATTTCCCAGTGGCTTCTTGTTCGTCCAGAGCCACTTTCCATAAACGAAGCGCAATCCGGTCCACACACTGTCTGTTTGTGCTTGGCTGCTCTCCATTTCAGCCAACTGTATTTGTGTTGCAGAAGCGGGGCAGGCCAGGCCAGTAAACTTCCTTTTGCAGTACTGCAGAGCTTGTTCCCATGTCATTTCCTCTGCTACCAAGACCAAATTCTGGTGACAAACAAAGTCATGCTCTAAATAACAAAAAATATCATTCCAGCCATATTGTAATAGTTCAACAGTCCTGATTCCTTTTATAATTATTTGGTTGAGTGCTGTTCCAGCGAAAAAAAGAACTCGATGTTTTATTAGACCACAGCCAGATGTTTCCATCTGTTTGGTCTCTGTACATTCCAATCCAAGTACCACTACTTTCTCCCACAAGTGCATAGATCCTCTCGTTTTCCTCGTCATTAGTGATTGCAGCCAGATCCGAGTAGTTTTGTTTGCAGTACTTCTGAGTATCAGGCCAGGTCTTAATTATGGGAACAGAAATGTATTCTCTTGTCAGACCTGAAGCCCCCCCCAAAAAAGCACCAAAACAGAGACAGGGACATCATCCTTTTTGTACGCTGTATTGTTTCTGATCTCTTTAAAATGTTGAAGTCCACTTTCTCAGCTCTATCTTTTATGTTTGCATGGGATTTACATTAATTCTCTTTCAACATTGAAACAACCTCAGATCATGACACTGCCTCCAGAGGCTTGTACAGTGGACACTATGCATGCTGGGTGCATGGCTTCATGCGTTCCCCTTCTCACTCTGGAATAAGACTTAACAGACCACATGATCTATTTCTATTGCTCCAAAGTCTACTCTTAATTCCCTCTAGCAAACTGTCAGAGAGTCCCAAAATAATGAAGCATAGAGTTTTTTTTTCTTGAATTATTTAAACTGATCTTGATGTTTACACAATTTTTTCAAAGGATTTCAAATTCAGGTTCTGCAGAACATGCTTTGAATACTGTAGTACACACCGGAATGTAAAGCGTATTATAATAGTGTGTGTGTGTGAATGTTTATTTATATACAACAATTTATTACAGAAAGTTGATATAAGTGAGAATTAAAGGTATAACAAGACAGCTATTCATGATTGTTCCCTGAACACCTTACTGCTTTTCAAGAGCATATGCAGATATTTAAAAATTAGTTTCTGTAGCAAAACGTCCTGTGAATGAAACTATGATCATAAGTCCAAGATGTTGAGTTCAGACACTAGATTTACGATTAACAAAGCAGCTGAATATGCATGTAAATAGAATATCGCTTAAAAAATAAAATAGTTGTATAGATGATAGAATAATCCAGTGTCTGCACTGTAAACTGAATGAAGAACACTTTTAATAGTCGGTGTAAAAAAAATAAATAAAAATAAATAAATTTACGTCTGCATTACATTTTTGTGTTGTAAAGTTATTGATGTCTCTACCAGAAGCAATATATGAAGCATCCTGTATGAGCTGTTTTAGGAGAGTGAACAAAGCATTGATTTTGTAGTTGTTTTTTTTCCCTTAAATTCAGTATATTTATTTGATTTCTTATAACAGTATTAATTTCTGTTTGGGATATGGTTTGGATACATGTCTACATATGATTTGGATACATATCTACTATTGTTATGTTCTGTTGAAATGTTTGAATTCTATTTAAACAATTAAAATGATAATAAAACTTTTATTCTTTAATGCTTAAAACTCTAGCGGCACAGATCTGTGCTGGCAACACAGCACTGGTCAGTAACAGTAACTGATTTTAAAAAACAACAACTGCTTATATATAAGTCCTGCCGGTGTGTGTCGACAGACTGTGCATTTGGGTTTTTAGATACGTCATGTAGAACCAAAGTTATTGTAGATGTTAAAATGTGAATTTTACTGCTGCCGAAATATGGGAATGACATTGCCACAATGTTGAACTCACAAAATTCTTACATTATTATTATCATTATTATTAGTGGTGCTTGCGAAGCGAAGCACTACTATTGTTATCTCACAGGTTTATTATTATTTTTTTTATTTCGAATTTTTTTTAGCTGGTTCACAGTTGAATGGTTGGTCAAAATGAAATAAAATTCAATCCATCTTATCGCCACTCTATACTGCACAATCCTGAGCCCTATTTATATTTATTAAATGCAAAAACAAAATGGCTTAAAAAGCTCTGGGTTTTAAGGGCTGCAAAATAGAACATCACACAGTGTCCATACCCTGTCATGCTTTCACAAGTCAAATTTCAGCACATTTGCAAAATCCCTTTGCATACAATGTAACTACAGAATAATGAGGACTCGTCTTTCAAAACGTAATAAATGCATAAATTCTTCTTCTTATTATTATTATTATTAGTCATAGAAACAACCATAAAACATGTGATCATCTGGGAGATCACTTGATCCACCGTTGGCAATTCCGGTGTAGTTCGATCGCTCAAACTACACCGCAATGACTCTGTATCTTAAACCTCTTAGTAAAACCATCAACATTTGTGTTAATTCAATCGCTGTGGTAACAGTGAAAAAAAAAAGATGGCAAAACGTGATTTTAATGTTGTGTTGGATCCCCAGGTAGACAGATTCCATGCCTCTAAGAAACAATTATTTCTGGTTGTTTTAAATCATTTTTGCACCCTAATATATGTGGTTCTAAAATATTAGGCATAAAGGTTAAGTATATACTTGACCTAAAGATGTAAATAGAGTATTTGAATCCCACTATCAACACTTGTATACTTTCGTATCCAACACTGGTTCAACAAATTTTAAATAATTCTTTAAAAAACTTTATCTTCCCAAGTTAAATGATTCTTAGCGCGAGATAATGGACAGTCCTTTGACTATAAAGGTACTTTAGTAATAAAGCCACTGGATCGGGGGGATTCATACCGAGTTGTTGAAGACATTGTGGGACATAATAGCACCTTTAATTCTTAACTCTTTTAATTTTGCACAGGGACCAAAACACAGCGTTAGTAACTCTGTTGCTAAGGAAAGGAAAATATCCACTTGAATGCTCTAGTTGCAGGCCAATTAGTCTCTTATCTACAGATTTAAAGCTAATAGCTAAAGTTTTGGCCTGGATAAATGTGTAGGAGATTTAATTAATTATGATCAATCATTTTAAATGAGATTTTAATTAATTTTTAATAATTGAACTATCTTGGAATCAGAGTTTTTCCTTCACTATCCCACATCTCCAAGTGGAATTATCAGTTTCTTTTTGATAAGATTACAAGTCACCTTTTCTTCTTGCTACTTCACAGCAGGATAGCTAACTTTAAGATAAATATACTCCCAAGGTTGGGTTTTTATTTTCATGACCTTAAAGCGCTCAACACAATAGTAAAAAAACTATTTGTGGAATAATAAGCGGCCCAGAATGAGTCTCAAATCTTTGTATGGGTTAAAACCTCATGGTGGCTTACTGTATCTCTACCACACCTTTGGTCCTATTATTTAGCATAACAAATGAGATTACTTAGGACTTGGATGGATGTTGACTTCCCTGTGCCATAGCGAGCTCTGGAAATATTATTTATCCAATTCGTCTGCAAGATCTACTCTTTACAGGAATAACCAAGAAAGTTCTGGTCAAAGTCAACCAATTAAAATTTGATATTGATATAAAATTATGGGAGTTTCAGATCCCAGTAGTGATTCTACCCACATCTGGCACAATACTAATATTTGTGCTAGTATTAAACCTTCTTTTCCAAATTCTGGGTTGAATGTGGCATTTATAAGTTAATCGATCTATACAGCGATTATAGACTCAAACAACATTTCTATGGAGGGCTTTTGGGACAGGAAACTTAACACTGCAATCATTTGGGATACAGTCTGGGGGAACTGTTCATTATAAGCTAATTTGTAAGTCACATCCCAGTAAACATTTGGACGTTTGATGACCGTTGAAACGACATCCCTCCGACACGTGGACACGTCATGGCTAAAAAAAATATGAATGTTGAATGGAGGTGTTTGACATTATCTGATTCACAACAGCTGTCATAAATGGCCATCAATCGTCCAAATTTTTGCTTGGAAGGTACAGTATACAGTATATTGAACAATAGTTAGGTAGAAGTCAAAGTAACAGCTACACATGCAACCCTGGACAACTGTAGACATGTACAAACATATGTGAATGCATTTTTAGGAAATGTTCTGTGTCACATGTTTTTAACAATTAATGGTGTCCTACCGCGACTGTTTTTGGCCAGGGACACGACGTCGCCGAAAAGCCTGACCCATTTATGTAGCAGTGCCAAGGTATATATTTACATATGTTCAGGGAATGTTCTTAAATTTAAATGTTTTGGTCATAAATTGTACTGTTTGGGGTATATTGACTGATCTTACAAGGACTTAAATTAAAAAGGACCCATTGCATTTCCTCTTGATAGATGAGTCCCCAAAAAAGCATTCTGTTCATTGCCTTTACTTCTGCTAAAAATTTTATTCTGAAATAGTGGATAGATCCAGTTATCCCAGCTATGCATACCTGTATGTCCTATTTGCTAGACATTGCTTTCTCTGAATGTTCTACAGCCAAATGCATGACACCAACAGAAGGACAATACAATTTCAAATTTTGGTTGGATCTTATTAAGATTTTATCAGACCTGGTGAAATCTTGAGAAATCTTGCGACTTTTTATTTCTCTAATTACAGTATGTATGTATCTTGATGTGTTTATGTTTATGTTTATATGTGCATGTGTAAGTACTGTATATAAACATACGTATGTACATGTATACAGTATATGTATCTGGGCTTTGTTGTAAGTAATTGTAATCAAACATATTTCCCGAAATAAAGAATAAAAAACAACAACATGTGATTATCTGTGTACGGGGTATTTCTTTGCCTATGTAACCCATTAAAAAATGTTTTTTTGCTTGGTCATGAATAGTCATAGTCAGTCAAATATTTATCATATTGTCTAGGATATGTGACTATTGCACTATATTAAAATATGTTCATTACAAAAATGATCTGGGTTTTAAGGGCTACAAAATAGGACATGTATTCTCTTGGCTAGAGGACAGTCACACAGTGTCCGTACCCTGACATGCTGTTCAAAGCAAACTAGTCAACTTTCAGCACATTTACATAAAGTCACTTTGCATAACAAACGTATACTTATTGTTCCCTTCTAAAAGTGGGTAAAAGTTTTGAAAATAAAGAAAAGCTATATAAGTTATAAAAAGCATCTAATTTTGTATAAATTAAAATGCACCTTATGCAGTAACCTTATGTTGGTAAGCATGCATTTTAAAACACCATGACACTTTCTCCATTTTTAGAAACATAATGAATGTATATTTAAAATAAAGTTGGCTTGCATTTGTTTTATTGTGAAACTTCAGATATAAGCAGCCATTCAAAATTCTACAACGTACCATGTGATTAAATATAATGTATAGTTGTGTATATACATATTTAACATTTAAGAGGAAAAATACAAATACACAACACCCTCCACCAATTTGTGAACAAACACAAACATTCTCAAATAATTAAAATAAGAATAATCAGTCATGCATATTTTCTGTTGGAAGGAGATTGTCCTACATATGGAACGTCATCTGTTTAGAAAGAAAGAAAATGGAATACATGTCATTTGAGTCATTTTTTTAAGACATTTTCAAGGTTAACTGAAGAAGGACATATGCAGTGGTAGAATTGTAAAAAAAAAAAATGTTGCCATCCCCCCACAAATTGAGTCTTAGAGATTTGGTAATAATTTGTTAGTGCTGAGAATAATTTAAAATGTAAATGATTGTGTCCTGATAAACTGCTCTGGATTTTAGATTCTCACCTTAATAATAACAGAGGAAATTCAGCTTCTCATTGCAGTTTCTGTTTTCCCAAAGTTGCGTTGTGATGTTGCGAGCGCCACAGCGGTACTGTGGTAATGGGCACGATGGCAGTAACACCAGACCCCCCAGTGGCTCCTTGTTCGTCCAGAGCCACTTTCCATGAACGAAGCGCAATCCGGTCCACACACTGTCTGTTTGTGCTTGGCTGCTCTCCATTTCAGCCAATTGTATTTGTGTTGCAGAAGCGGGGCAGGCCAGGCCAGTAAACTTCCTTTTGCAGTACTGCAGAGCTTGTTCCCATGTCATTTCCTCTGTTACCAAGACCAAATTCTGGTAACAAACAAAGTCACGCTCTAAATTACAAAAATTATCATTCCACCCAAACTCTATCAGCTCAACACAGCTCTGATTTCCTTCTAAATTATTTGGTTGGCCCCTGCTCCAGCGAAAAAAAGAACTTGTTGTTTTATCTGACCACAGCCAGATGTTTTCATCTATTTCGCTTTTGTACATCCCAATCCAAGTACCATCATTGGTTCTCAGAAGTCTATAGATCCTCTGGTTTTCCTCGTCATTAGTGATTGTAGCCAGATCTCTGTATTTTTCTTTGCAGTACGTCTGAGCATTAGCCCAATTCTTGTGTATGGGAGCAAGAATATATTCCCTTGTCAGACCTGAATTCACCCCAAAAAGCAGCACCAGCACAAAGATAAACAGGGACATCATCTTCTCTGCTGTGATGTTTCTGATCTGTTTCAATCTTTGGATGTTTTCCACCTATAACTCTTAAATTTGCATGACGTTTGCATTAATTCTCTTACAACAAAGGCCAAAAAAACTAACATTTGCACACAAGATTCTTTTAGAGTTCCTTAACCTTTGGTTATGGCACACATTTCCCATGGCATTGTTTTATCACCCTTGTTTAATGCCAATTTTTTTTTTAAACTGGTACTGATAAAGGAGAATCAAACCACTTCATAGAAGTCCTTTTCAGCACATGCCAAAATACTTTCAGTGGGGTTCTGGACACATTGGTGTTTTTTAACTTTTTTAATGCAAAACTATGTTAAAAAACAAACCTTCTGAAACTTCCGAAACAATTATAAGTGCTTACCGTGCTTCAGTAAGTCTGGTGCTCTGATAATAATAATAATAATAATAATAATAATAAATACATTGCCTACTTTTTAATAATGTGTTACAAACTAAAATAACAAACAACTAAACAGTATTTTTCTGACTTATATACAGAGCTCCAGCACTGTTTTATATCACAAAAAAAAAAAAAAAAAAATATATATATATATATATATATAGTGTGTGTACATAGTGTTCTTTAACGGAAAAATATTTGTGTCTATGTAATTTATTAACATTAGAAATATTCGTCCAAAATGATGCGCCATTGAAGTCATGTAGTAAGTAAAATCAAGTTATTGCTGTTAAAGTTGTATATACAAGCTATTGAATATTTTTTTTGTTAATGTGGCAATGATCACCCACTCTGCAGTGTTATGTACAGTATATTCTGTGCTTATTATGTGGTTTGTCACTGACATCGCGTACCAGGTGAGATCTCCAGGTTTGTGCCCAGTGTTATTGGAACAGCCTCAGTATCCTCTAAGACAGAGGTCTCCAAATCCAGTCCTGGAGGGTCAGTGTCCAACACAGTTTGGTGATTCTTTTTCTCGAACACAGCTGATTTAACTAATCTGTTAATTACTAGGTTCAGTGTGTTTGTTAAGGTGTTGGTGAATTACAATCTGCGCTGGTCACTGGCCCTCCAGGACTGGATTTGGAGACCCCTGCTCTAAGACATTATTTAGGATATGGTGGATGAATGTATTAATTAATTTAATTAAGAATGAATGGATTGATTAATTGCTCAATTAATCATTGAATTTATTAATTGATAAGTCAATTAATGCGTACAGTTGTGTTATCTTTTTGCAACAAATTAACTAGATCCAGCCAGCCCTTTTTTGGGATGTCCTGCTGAAACGCATATCATTTACATTTAAATTCAGGCATTTGGCGGACGCTTTTATCCAGAGCTACTTACTTTAAATTTCCGTCATTGGGTGGATCCTTGCACACATTCATATCCTTACACAAGTCACACATCCTTACACAAGTATGATGAATGTGTTTTAATGAATGAATGAGTTTTGTTCTTTTGTTCACCAGGTTAATTGCTTAGTGTAGATCTTCCTTAGATGATGAACTAATTCTGGTTAGTTAACGATCCTGTTGAAGGAGGTTGATGCTATTTCCATCAACAATACATTCTATTCCAAACTCCATTAGACTATATTAATCAATATTAATCACATCATAGCTTTACTACATTTCCATTCTTTGTATTCTCATTACTTCACTCTAAAAAACGCTGGGTTGTTTTTTCTACCCAAACGCTGGGTTGCCTCTGTTGGGTCATTTTTCTGGGTTATTTACAGAGAGTTGGGTAGTTTTTGTGTAACCCAGCTGCTGGGTTGAAGTTTGCTTATGAAGGTAAAACAGTAGCAAAACCCGAGAGCTTGCAAATTCGAATGTGAGAACTTGTAAAATGAATATTTGTATTTGTAAGTTGAAATTTGTACTCACAGCTCTGATGTGAAAAGCTGCATCTATCGATTTGCACACCTGTGTTTTGAATTCGAAGTTGCAGATTAACAGGCTCAATTGTGTACTACACATTTATGTTTGCGCTTTACTTCAGTTTCGCTGCACAACCACAAGTCGGCGCTCACAACCTCTCAGATCTGGCAGTACAACCTCAAATCCCGGCGCTCTGACTTTTGCTACTCATTTTGCGATATTCCTGTAGCAAAACTCACTTGTGCACTTGTAAACGCGGGGGCGGGGCTGGGGTGGAAATGAAGTCATTTTATTGGTCAATGCCTCACTAATGAACAACGCCAGCCACAATGCAAACATTTGTATGCATATGTATCAGCTATTTTGTTTTTAAACGCTTGGAATTTTTTTTTATTAACTATCATTAGTTTTACTGGATTTTATATACCAGTAAAAGCGCAGCAATGTCGTTTAATTGGTTGGCATAGACGACCACCACCACCGAAACGGCGCGAGCTGCTCTGTGTAGTCTGTGACGTCATCGCGCACAAAACGTCCCACTTCATTGGATGGCTCCAACCAATTAAATGTTCATTGGTGAGGCATTGACCAATAAAATGACTTCATTTCCACCCCAGCCCCGCCCCCGCGTTTACAAGTGCACAAGTCAGTTTTGCTACAGGAATATCGCAAAATGAGTAGCAAAAGTCAGAGCGCCGGGATTTGAGGTTGTACTGCCAGATCTGAGAGGTTGTGAGCGCCGACTTGTGGTTGTACAGCGAAACTGAAGTAAAGCGCAAAGATAAATGTGTAGTACACAATTGTGCCTGTTAATCTGCAACTTCGAATTCAAAACACAGGTGTGCAAATCGATAGATGCAGCTTTTCACATCAGAGCTGTGAGTATAAATTTCAACTTACAAATACAAATATTCATTTTACAAGTTCTCACATTTGAATTTGCAAGCTCTCGGGTTTTGCTACTGTTTTACCTTCATATTTGCTTGGCTCCTCCCCCAAAGTTCACCGGTGGATTCAGCGGCTGTCAGTCAGAGCTTCGTGTCTCTCTTGAGCTCCCACACCGCTGATGACGGTTTATTTAAGGGAAAATGACGTTAAATACAAGGTCTGTATACACATGTTCACTCACCTAAGTCACATATGACTGAAAAATTATTACTATATGTAAGATTTATTACTGTTATCGTGTTAAGGTTACACTCAAACTTTCAGGCTGGTCTGAGGTAAGATAATTTAGCTGACAATAGCTGCTATAGTTAGCCAAAGAACCCCACCTGTGTGTGAAAGAAACGGATAAGATGTCTGAGCTTTTTATCTTTCTCTGTAGAATGTTTGCAGGGTGAAGAAACTGTAACTGTAGTATTAGCATGACGCTAGCATCTAGTTAACATTAGAACTTTATTAATCTCACTGTTTGAGACAATAAAATGATGGGGTGTTACAAAACACTGACCCTCTCACAAATATACACACCTGCTAACCCTCCCGTTTTTCACTAGCTAGTAATTTACTCCGCGGTCAAAATTCGCCCGCGTTTCTCCGGAGTTATAACAATATTTTACACCTTTCCCCCTTTGGCAAGTAGTATGCAAATATGACTGCTGCATGTAAGATAACCAGGTAGCCCTCTTTAACCAAAGTTGCTTGTGACTCAGACTAAATTAACTATCAGTCAGCTGTACAGATAACTACTAGATGGAAGTATTAATATTTGGGTGATTGTGACACCAGATATGACAATGCATTTCCTCGGTAATTAGCTGAAAATCAACACAGACCACAAGATCAACTAGTCTGACAAAAAAAAAAAAAAAAAAATAAATATATATATATATATATATATATATATATATATATATATATATATGAGCTTTATTCCAAAAGCCATGCTTTTTTTGCTTATATTATTTTTGGTAGTAGCTGTCTCCATGTTTTTGTTTCAGGTTACCTATACCCTATCTTTGTAATTTTTTAATTTAGTATAAATCCTATTACACATTAAATTGATAGTCTTATTCAGTTTAATCTTTGTTATTCAACCAATTTTTAACTTTCTTTTATTTCTTTCTAAGGTTGGCACCAACATGGTGGAATACCTCAAGCAGGGTAAAGGGTCAAGGCCGTACCCCTACTGTACATCCTGACGTTGGGAGATAATGACCAGCGCTGCTCTCAGGCATTCGTCATTCTGGTGGGATAGGCTCTGGAGCAATGCACACTACTTGGGGCGGTTGATGTGTGCTTCAAGGCATTTTATATTTTTGACATTAACTATTTAAAGTAGTGTGCTATTGTATAGGACTTTTTGTAATGTTGCTATAAAATAGCAAGGCCTACTTGCTATTGCTAAAAGTCAAAGACAGTGTTTGTATGTTAAAATGGAACCAGGCCTGGATAGTTTTGTTTTGCAGAAAAGATATCTAATGTCACATTGAGATCCTGCTCTGTAGAAGCTGCCTCAGCCTATTTGTGTTATTACTCCATTCTGCCCTTGTGAGTAATAGTATAGTAATGATGTCGCTGTTGATTATCTGTTCTTGTGCTTTTGAAAAATAAACGTTTTTTCTATGAACATTAAATAGGATGTTGTTTGTTGCATATATCTATGGTTTGCAAAACTTTTAAGCTTTTTTTTGTAATAAACCAGTATATCAAAGTAATTTAACTGTTTAATAGATGTGGGTAGTGTAAAGTTTTTCTAAAGTTACGTAGTAGGAGAGGCGAGTTGCTCGGTCTGTCCGCTGTGCTTCGGTAAGCTTTTCTGGCGCCAGGAGAGACTCAGTCAAACACACACACACACACACACACGTTGTCTGTCAGAAAGGTCTCTGTTTATTAACAGCAAAAGATGGGGTTTATATATGTTAGACCAAACGCCTGTGCCATAGACATATGTTACTACAAAGAACATGAACCATTGTAAATGTCCTGGTGAGATCATGAAGAATCAAAGGAGAGGAAGATAGAGAGGTGTCCGTCCAGAGACAGATCACAAGATGTTGGCTCGAGTTAGGGGGAGAGGGGAAGGAGACAGAGGGGGAGAGAGAGAGAGAGAGGGGGAGAGAGACATGAAGAGAGAATAGGAAGGTGAGCGTGGGAGCGTTCACACCTTAAGGAGCAGATGCAAGAGGAGACAGGAAGATAGCAACAGGAAAGATTTAACACGTTAATATCAGATCTATGAGGAAGAGAGCAAGAGAGTAGAAATAACTCCTTTATATATAAAATAATTCTAACAGTTGCCCCCTTAAATTCTAAAAGAATTTGTGAATGTCAATTAGTTAACATAGCAAGAGATATTAACGTGAAGAAGCAGAGATTCATAATTAGTAAAGTCAGCAAAGATGATAAGAAGGATGATAAAGAGAATAGATAGAATAGATAGAACAGTTATAGAGAAGATCAGGATTAAATCACTTCTAGAATCACAATTAGAAATGAAATTAACAGTACATAGGTCATCAGGCGTTGGCACAAAATAAAATAAAATGTGAAAAAAAAGCTAATACAAAGTTGAACCTATATGTGTATGTGAAAAAGGTGAGAAGCGACGAGAGCCCCCTTTTGAGGTGTCTTCAGGACGTGTGTCGCTCCACTAGCCCCTCGGTGCGGGCTAGGAGATCTTGTGAAGTAGTGGTCGATTATTTCAAGCAGTCAGAGTCATCTGCGGTGCCTTCTTCACACGGCTGGCGTGAATCCACTGTGGCTGTGAATCTGTGAAAACAGCTGTGCGAGTCACTGCAATTACAGTTGTAGGTGTACTGTAGGCAGCGTCCCCCACCTTCCTGGGATTCAAACTTTTCACCAGCACTGTATCACCTGGGATGAAAGAATGAGTAGGCTTGTCTGTAGGCAGAGGGAGAGAAGCAGAGACATTACCATGAACACTGTTCAGTTTTTCAATGAGTGCTTGCGTGTAATCGCCGACAATCACGTCCAGATCACCTGTAAGGAAAACACCAGGGTTACCTTTTACCCAGGGGGTGGGGAATGGTCGTCCCATTATAATCTCAAATGGTGAAAGTTTGGTTGTAGAGTTGGGTGTCATTCTAATTTCACAAAGCACAGAAGGTAACAGGTCAACCCAGTTCTTACCTGTATCCATCATGGCTTTGGTCAACCTATCTTTGATTGTTCTGTTCATCCTTTCTACCACACCAGAACTTTGGGGATGGTAGGGGATGTGAAATTTCCAATCAATGCTTAAAAATTTACACAATTTTTGTGTCACTTTGGAGACGAAGGGCGTGCCATTATCACTGTCAATAGATGTCGGAATACCATATCTTGGAATGATTTCTTTAGCCAGAATTTTAACTACTATTGTTGCATTTTCTTTAGAGCATGGAAATGCTTCTACCCATTTAGAAAATCTGTCCACAATTACAAGCATGTATTTAAGATTTCTGACAGGTGGCATGTGTGTAAAGTCAATTTGTAAACATTGAAATGGTGCAATAGGCATTGGCAAGGCATCATGTTTAACATGTTGTCCTTGTGTATTTGCGCGAGCACAGATCAAACAGAAATCTAATAGAACAAGTGTAGCCTGTTTGATATTGCGAATGCAGAATCTGTCCTTGATCATACGGATTACCCCCCGTTTTGCGACATGTAAAATACCATGAAAATGTCGCACTAATAACGGGAGGACAGATGCTGGAAGAGCTATACGGCCAGTCTCATCCCGAATTAGCATATCGCTGCCAGGTGAACACTTACGGGAGAACCAAAAATGTAGATCTTCGGGTGATGAATGGGTTTGCAAGAAGGCTATGTCAATGTCAGATGACAAACTTGGGACGGAGACATGGGACGTCAGAGAGAATACTGTATCCCTACAAACCTGTGGGGACAAAGGTGCTTCTTTAGCGGCCCATTTGGCAACTTCATCAGCTAAACAGTTACCCAAAACCTCTTCAGAGTCACCAGATGCATGACCTTTAACCTTCACTATAGCCAATTGTGAGGGAAGCAAACTAGCTTGTAAAAGATCAGTTACAAGAGTAGCATGTGAAATAGGCTTTCCATCGGCTGATTTAAAACCTCGCGAAGCCCAAATCCTTCCGAAATCGTGTGCGACACCATAAGCATAACGTGAATCTGTAAAGATAGTAACAGGTTGATTTTTAAATAGGAGGCATGCACGAGTAAGAGCGGTAAGTTCAGCAGCTTACGCTGAAAGAAAGGGCAACGAATAAGCTTCTAATACAATATTGGGCAGTCGACAGATAGAATAGCCGCAATATGTCACATTATCATTAGGCCTCGAACAAGAGCCATCAACATAAATATTGGTGCCATGCTCTAAAGGAGTGGTAGATAAATCGGAGCGTACTGCCGAGGTAGTGGTGATCTCATGCAAACAGTCATGATCAGCCCAGTCTGGTTGGGTCTGATCGGGGCCACAGAGTGTCATGAGGCGGTGTAAGAGTACAGCCGGAGTGTTGGGTGTTGATATTGGTTTAATAGTTAGATTATGTGTGGCACAAAGAATAGCTTCGTATCCTGAACGACGTTGAGCTGTTATGTGCCGTGTTTGAATATTATTAAGGATCGTTATAACTTGGTGAGAAGAGTGTAATACTAAGGGGTACGAGAGAACAATCTTTTCAGCATCCGTGACAATGAGAGCAGAGGCAGCCACCGCTCGCATACAAGCAGGAAGTCCTGATGCTACAGGATCTAGGGTTTTAGATAAGTATGCAACTGGCCGATAAGACCCGCCGTGATCTTGGGCCAAGACCCCCGCTGCGACCCCCCCCGCCTTCAGAGACATATAGGTGAAATGGCTTGCCATAATCAGGTAGACCCAATGCTGGAGCTGAACTTAGAGATTGCTTGAGGTAACAAAAAGAGTCCTTCATCTCAGATGTCCATGTGATTTTGTCTGGTTGAGTGGAGGAGCATGACTGTCGCAATATCTTGTCATAGTAGGAACAGTCAGGAATGAACTGCCTACAATAGTTTATAAGTCCAAGAAAGCTCATCATTGCTTGCTTCGTGGCAGGTGGACGAATCTCGACAACAGATTGAATGCGATCAGCAGATAATGTTCTTTGTCCCTGGGCGATTGTGAATCCCAGATAGGAGACCTGCAGTAAGCAAAATTGAAGCTTAGTGAGTGAAGCCTTGAATCCAACATCAGCCAGATGTGTCAGCATGCGCAGTGAATGTTTGCGACATAAGTCCTTAGTTTCAGCTGAGAGGAGGATGTCGTCCGCGTATAACAGAAGGCGGACGTTCTCAGGCAGGGTCAGGGAAGCCATGGCATCTCTTACAACAGAGGAGAACACAGCTGGAGAGTCTATAACCCTTGAGGAAGATGAGTCCAGGTCAGTTGTTGGTTTTTGAAGGTGAAAGCGAATATAGGCTGCGTCTGCTCACTGACAGGGACACTGAAAAAGGCAGAACACAAATCAACTATTGTAAAATATGAATAATTTGGAGGTATTAACGTCAAGATGGATGGGACGTCTGGAACAATAGGACTGGCAGGAATTACAATATCATTAATTTTGCGCAAATCTTGGGTAAATCTCCATCCTTTTCCACCTGCCTTTTGTATAGGATTAACAGGTGTATTGTATGGAGATTGGGTAGGAACAAGGACACCTTGTTGTATTAATGACAAAATCACTTTCTCAATGCCAGCCTCTTTGTCTGGTGAAAGAGGGGATTGTTTACAATACACAGGTGTCAGTGTTTTAAGTTTTGCTGTGTATGGTGTAGTGCAAACTGTGCCCACTTCATTATCATGAGTAGACCACAACCTCGGAGGTACAGAAGACAAGTAGGATGGGATGACAATAGATTCATCAGTAGAATCAACCATCCTTCCCATGAGTTGTATGGCAGGTTAGTGTCCGGTCCCTGCTAGAGAAATTTTAAGAGATTTAGCAGAATTACGGTCTATATTATTAACAAAGAAAGTCCCTGTGTAAAAACATGCAGTTTAATTTTTTTTTTTTTTTTAAATATATTTTCATTCCTAAAACCTACTCCTGTCGAATAGGTGACACAAAAGGTTGAATAAAATTCCAAATCCTTAATTATACATCCAATCATTAGGAGTAAGAGACTGTTTGGAACGACCATTACCCATTTTGTTAGTAAGTTACAGTTAGTAAACAAACCAAGCTTATCGAAGTTAAGCGGACACTTTAAGCTTTTTTTTTTTTTTTATTACGGGTGGTGTGACGTTCGAACAGAGTGTATCAGAATCTATTTAAAACTGAAGAATACTGTAATTTATAAGTGTATTATCAAAATGTGCAATATCTCCGCGTTCCTGATACACTATCAGGAATATGGATTCTATTTCAAATCTCACGTGCCTCTACACCTTTGGAGATGATTCACACATTTATCAAATACCAATATAGTGAATTAATAAGGCATTCGGCCAATCTACCCTGTTTCTGAGAACACTCTCAGAAAAATGAACCTCAGGTGCGCCGGGCTGAGTCCACACGCCTCTACGTCAGGGAGACAATAAAACTCATGCACCTCCCACGTGTATAACTGCAACTGCACGCCGCTCCCTGTTCCAAAGAACACTCTAAGGAATATGGCTATAACCAATTAATTTATTTATTTTCTAGCCACGCGCCTCTACGCCAGGGCCAGCTTATACACAAAGTGCACGCTACAAATGCCTCACTAAATTACTAATATTGTAATGCATAAATTACGTAAACAACAGAAGTTAGTGAACGTAAAACTTTTTAAAACACACCCGAAGTAGCGCGTCTCCTCTAACGGGACGCGGTTTTGATGACGTAGGTACTCGCGACGACAGCGCTGTGTATGTTTTTAGCTTATTGCTAACAACACCGGTTCAATTTCAGTTAAACACCTAGTTTTATCTATATCTTTCAATTAACCACAATCGCTACAGCCGCTGTAATTTAAATCAATAAGTCAACGCGAGTAATGCCAAAAACAATGCGAGACAAAAACAAATTAACACGCATAAAGTATATTTTTTCCAATATATACCCCAAATATACGCCAATTTACTACGTAAAATAAACTATTGGTTCAAAAACTTTTCTGACCAAGGAAGGAAGTACAATAGCAAAAATAATGCTTAACTTACCTTCCTGGAGAGAAAAGGTTAGACGAGCCCCCAGATTGTAAAGTTTTTCTAAAGTTACGTAGTAGGAGAGGCGAGTTGCTCGGTCTGTCCGCTGTGCTTCGGTAAGCTTTTCTGGCGCCAGGAGAGACTCAGTCAAACACACACACACACACACACACGTTGTCTGTCAGAAAGGTCTCTGTTTATTAACAGCAAAAGATGGGGTTTATATATGTTAGACCAAACGCCTGTGCCATAGACATATGTTACTACAAAGAACATGAACCATTGTAAATGTCCTGGTGAGATCATGAAGAATCAAAGGAGAGGAAGATAGAGAGGTGTCCGTCCAGAGACAGATCACAAGATGTTGGCTCGAGTTAGGGGGAGAGGGGAAGGAGACAGAGGGGGAGAGAGAGAGAGAGAGGGGGAGAGAGACATGAAGAGAGAATAGGAAGGTGAGCGTGGGAGCGTTCACACCTTAAGGAGCAGATGCAAGAGGAGACAGGAAGATAGCAACAGGAAAGATTTAACACGTTAATATCAGATCTATGAGGAAGAGAGCAAGAGAGTAGAAATAACTCCTTTATATATAAAATAATTCTAACAGGTAGTTTTTTTTTTTTTTTTACAGATTCACTATAATAACCTAATTTAATAACCTATTTGTGAGGTAGAATTAACTCAACATTCCAGTTAAAATGAACCAACATCTGGGTAGAACATTTGACCATTTTTTAGGGTGTTGTATTGCTTGTATTCTGCCGTTAGCTATTTATAGGTTATTGATCATATTTAACTAATTACAAACATTGCTGCATTTTTTACATAAAAAGCACTACTGAAATTTGACAAAAATTACAATTTTGTTATGTTGTTATGCCAACAAAAACAAAAATTTATGTACTCTAAAGCCTTATGTAAATCCTTCCCAGAAGAGTTGATTTATTATACCACACACAACTGAATCTATAAACCAATGTCATAGGAGGTGTAGCAGGCCAAAGAGTGTATATACAGTATAAGTATTTTATTTTATTGTTAATACTGTATAATAGGCAGTTTATTTCCTGACCTAGAGGACAGTCACAGAACGTCACACTGTCGTGCCCTTAAAGCATTAGTCAGATTTTGTCATTATTTATCAAGGTGACTTTGCACGGTGTACATGCAAAGTAACTATATGTGACCTTGACTTTGAAAGAACGATGATTTTATGCAATGTGTTCCTGCCTAGAAACGAGTAAAAGTTTGGAAAATTGAAGATTTGATTTGAATTTATTTTCATTCTAAATAAGATTAAGTTAGGGAACATATTCAATTTTCAATTCAATTATATTTTTATAGCGCTTTTAACGATTTACATCATCACAAAGCAGGTTTACACAATCAAAAGAATTAAGTTTGTATGAAATGTGAATGTGTATGAATCAAAATGATACAATTGTCCCTAATGAGCAAGCCAAGGACGACGGCGGCAGTGGCAGTGGCAAGCAAAAACTCCCTGAGATGGTAATAGGAAGAAACCTTGAGAGGAACCAGACTCAACAGGGAACCCATCCTCATCTGGGTGAAAACAGATAGCAGGGATTGATGTGCATAATAATATGCGAGACTGGAAGTTCAGTATAAGAGGAGAGGGGATTTGATTAATCATGATCAATTAGGATTTAAAATTGGATTTTAATTAATTTTTAATAATTGAACTATCTTGGAATCAGAGTTTAGCAAACGTGGGTAAAAGTTTTAAAAATAAAGAAAAGCTATATAAGTTATAAAAATCAGCTAATTTTGTATAAATTAAAATGCACCTTATGCAGTAACCTTATGTTGGTAAGCATGCATTTTAAAACACCATGACACTTTCTCCATTTTTAGAAACATAATGAATGTATATTCAAAATAAAGTTGGTTTGCATTTGTTTTATTGTGAAACTTCAGATACAGTATAAGCAGCCATTCAACATTCTACAACGTACCATGTGATTAAATATAATGTATAGTTGTGTATATACATATTTAACATTTAAGAGGAAAAATACAAATACACAACACCCTCCACCAATTTGTGAACAAACACAAACATTCTCAAATATTTAAAAATAAGAATAATCAGTCACGCATATTTTCTGTTGGAAGGAGAATGTCCTACATATGGAATCTGTTTAGAAAGAAAGAAAATGGAATACATGTCATTTGAGTAATTTTTTCAAGACATTTTCAAGGTTAACTGAAGAAGGACATATGCAGTGGTCGAATTGTAATTTTTTTTTGCCATCCCCCCACATCCCCCCACAAATTGAGTCTTGGAGATTTAGTAATAATTTGTTAGTGCTGAGAATAATTTAAAGTGTAAATTATTGTGTCCTGATAAACTGCTCTGGATTTTAGATTCTCACCTTAATAATAACAGAGGAAATTCAGTTTCTCATTGCAGTTTCTGTTTTCCCAAACACGTGTTGCGATGTTGCGAGCGCCACAGCGGTACTGTGGTAATGGGCACGATGGCAGTAACACCAGACTCCCCAGTGGCTCCTTGTTCGTCCAGAGCCACTTTCCATGAACGAAGCGCAATCCGGTCCACACACTGTCTGTTTGTGCTTGGCTACTCTCCATTTCAGCCAACTGTATTTGTGTCGCAGAAGCGGGGCAGGCCAGGCCAGTAAACTTCCTTTTGCAGTACTGCAGAGCTTGTTCCCATGTCATTTCCTCTGTTACCAAGACCAAATTCTGGTGACAAACAAAGTCACGCTCTAAATTACAAAAATGATCATTCCAGCCAAACTCTATCAGCTCAACACAGCTCTGATTTCCTTCTAAATTATTTGGTTGGCCCCCGCTCCAGCGAAAAAAAGAACTTGTTGTTTTATCTGACCACAGCCAGATGTTTTCATCTATTTCGCTTTTGTACATCCCAATCCAAGTACCATTATTGGTTCTCAGAAGTCTATAGATCCTCTGGTTTTCCTCGACATTAGTGATTGTAGCCAGATCTCTGTATTTTTCTTTGCAGTACGTCTGAGCATCAGCCCAATTCTTGTGTATGGGAGCAAGAATATATTCCCTTGTCAGACCTGAAGCCAGCCCAAAAAGCAGCACCAGCACAGAGATAAACAGGGACATCATCTTCTCTGCTGTGATGTTTCTGATCTGTTTCAATCTTTGGATGTTTTCCACCTATAACCCTTAAATTTGCATGACGTTTGCATTAATTCTTTTACAACATATACTGTCAAGCCAAAAAAACTAACATTTGCACACAAGATTCTTTTAGAGTTCTTTAACCTTTGGTTATGGCACACATTTCCCATGGCATTGTTTTATCACCCTTGTTTAATGCCAAAATTTTAATTTCTATCCAGACTTGCCTTAATGTTTGTCCAAAAACTGGTACTGATAAAGGAGAATCAAACCACTTCATAGAAGTCCTTTTCAGCACATCCCAAAATACTTTCAGTGGGGTTCTGGACACATTTGTGTTTTTTTAACTTTTTTTAATGCAAAACTATGTTAAAAAACAAACCTTCTGAAACTTTCGAAACAATTATAAGTGCTTAAGTCTGGTGCTCTGATTTACTAAAATGTTGCTGTATAATAATAATAATAATAATAATAATAATAATAATAATAAATACATTGCCTTCTTTTCAATAATGTGATAAAAACTAAAATAACAAAGAACTAAACAGTATTTTCCTGACTTATATACAGTGTTCCAGCACTGTTTTATCTCACAAAAAACAAAAAAACTAAAATAAATATAGTGTGTGTACATAGTGTTCTTTAATGAAAAAAAAAATTGTGTCTATGTAATTCATAAACATTAGGAATATTCGTCCAAAATGATGCGTCATTGTAGTCATGTAGTAAGTACATCAAGTTATTGCTGTTAAAGTTGTATATACAAGCTATTGAATATTTTTTTTTTGTTAATGTATGTAAGTGTTATGTACAGTATATTCTGTGTTTATTATGTGGTTTGTCACTGACATCCCGTACCAGGTGAGATCTCCAGGTTTGTGCCCAGTGTTATTGGAACAGCCTCAGTATCCTCTAAGACAGAGGTCTCCAAATCCAGTCCTGAAGGGTCAGTGTCCAACACAGTTTGGTGATTCTTTTTCTCGAACACAGCTGATTTAACTAATCTGTTAATTACTAGGTTCAGTGTGTTTGTTAAGGTGTTGGTGAATTACAAACTGCGCTGGTCACTGGCCCTCCAGGACTGGATTTGGAGACCCCTGCTCTAAGACATTATTTAGGATATGGTGGATGAATGTATTGATTAAGTGCTCAATTAATCATTAAATTTATTAATTGATAAGTCAATTAATGTGTATGGTTGTGTTATCTTTTTGCAACAAATTAACTAGATCCAGCCAGCCCTTTTTGGGATGTCCTGCTGAAACGCATATCATTTACATTTACATTTAAATTCAGGCATTTGGCGGACGCTTTTATCCAGAGCTACTTACTTTAAATTTCCGTCATTGGGTGGATCCTTGCACACATTCATATCCTTACACAAGTCACATATCCTTACACAAGTATGGTGAATGTGTTTTAATGAATGAATGAGTTTTGTTCTTTTGTTCACCAGGTCAATTGCTTAGTGTAGATCTTCCTTAGATGATGAACTAATGCTGGTTAGTTAACGATCCTGTTGAAAGGAGGTTGATGCTATTTCCATCAGCAATACATTCTGTTCCAAACTCCAATAGAGTATATAATTAATATTTGTCACATCATACCTTTACTACATCTCCATTCTTTGTATAAGTATTTTATTTTATTTTTTTAATACTGTATATTAGGCAGTTTATTTCCTGACCTAGAGGACAGTCACAGAACGTCACACTGTCGTGCCCTTAAAGCATTAGTCAGATTTTGTCATAATTTATCAAGGTGACTTTGCACGGTGTACATGCAAAGTAACTATATGTGACCTTGACTTTAAAAGAACGATGATTTTATGCTACGTGTTCCTGCCTAGAAACGAGTAAAAGTTTGGAAAATTAAAGATTTGATTTGAATTTATTTTCATTCTAAATATACAGTATATTGTAGGAAAATGAAAAGGAAAAGTGCGACCAAATTTTAAAAGTATCTCTACCACGCCTTTGGTCCTATTATTTAGCATACCAAATGAGATTACTTAGGACTTGGATGGATGTTGACTTTTCTGTGCCATAGTGAGCTCTGGAAATATTATTTATCCAATTCGTCTGCAAGATCTACTCTTTACAGGAATAACCAAGAAAGTTCTGGTCAAAGTCAACCAATTAAAATTTGATATTGATATAAAATTATGGGAGTTTCAGATCCCAGTAGTGATTTTACCCACATCTGGCACAATATTAATATTTGTGCTGGTATTAAACCTTCTTTTCCAAATTCTGGGTTGAATGTGGCATTTATAAGTTAATTGATCTATACAGCGATTATAGACTCAAACAACATTTCTATGGAGGGCTTTTGGGACAGGAAACATAACACTGCAATCATTTGGGATACAGTCTGGGGGAACTGTTCATTAGGACATAGAACAATAAACATTTGGAAGTTTAAGGACCGTAGAAACGACGTCTCTCCGACACGTGGACACGTCATGGCTAAAAAAATATGAATGTTGAATGGAGGTGTTTGACATTATTTGATTTACAACAGGTGTCATAAATGGCCATCAATCGTCCAAACGCCTGACCCTTTTATGTAGCAGTGCCAACGTATATATTTACATATGTTCAGGGAACGTCCTTAAATTGAAATGTTTTGGTCATAAATTGTACGGTTTGGGGTATATTGACTAATCTTACAAGGACTCAAATTAAAAAGGACCCATTGCATTTCCTCTTGATAGATGAGTCCCCAAAAAAGCATTCTGTTTATTGCCCTTACTTCTGCTAAAAAGGTTATTCTGAAATAGTGGATAGATTCGGTTATCCCAGCTATGCATACCTGGATGTTCTATTTGCTAGACATTGCTTTCTTTGAATGTTCTACAGCCAAAGTGCATGACACCAAGAGAAGGACAAAACAATTTCAAATTCAAATTTTGGTTGGATCTTATTAAGATTTTATCAGACCTGGTGAAATCTTTAGAAATCTTGCGACTTTTTATTTCTCTAATTACAGTATGTATGTATCTTGATGTGTTTATGTCTATGTTTATATGTGCATGTGTAAGTACTGTATATAAACATACGTATGTACATGTATACAGTATATGTATCTGTATCCATATATATGTAACATGGGCAGCTTTTGGGCTGTGATTATCTGTGTACGGGGTATTTCTTTGCCTATGTAACCCATTAATTTTTTTTTTGCTCGGTCATGAATAGTTGGTTAAAAGAAAATAAAATAAAATTTATCATATTGTCTAGGATATGTGACTATTGCACTATATTAAAGGGGTCATACAGGCCTACATGCACTTTTTTAAGCTGTTTGGATTGAACTGTGTGTTAGGAGAGTGCGTACACAACCACTCTACGATGATAAAGAGCCGCCCAGTGATTTTCTTTTTATTTATTAAAATAACATGCCCCTTATAAAATCAGAACAATCTTAAATGCCTGTCACTGTGACGCCACACCACAAGAGGCCGCTCCTACACTAGTTGATTGACACTGGTGTTTTAGCAAAGACCCGCCCCGAGTGAGAAGAAGCTGTCGGCCATTGTTTTTCGCCGCTGGAGCAAAATGTCGCCTAAGCGAGTGTGGTGTACAGTTGTTGGGTGTAATAGCGAACACAGCAGTTGTCATTCACTACCTAGGGTTAGTGACCTAGGGTACCTACAGTACCTAGGGTTAGGTATCTGAGCCACTGAGGACGCAGTGGCTGAATTTAGTTTTTGAAGCTAACGTCCCCGCTGATTTACCTAAATGCGTTCATGTTTGCGCTAATCATTTTTCACCAGACTGCTTTATAAACGCTTCGATATAAAGCAGGTTTTACTAGGAAGCTGCTCCTGAAAATGGATCTGTACTAACGCTTCGTGTTCCTGCTTCATCTTCACCAGGCTCGGTGAGTGTAATTTCTTTTTCTATGAATCTTTGCAGATCGCCTTTTCTAATAATCACGATGAATGCGGAGTGTAAGTTAACTTACACTCTCATAGAACATGGTTATGGCTTCTTCTCTATGTACATCCGTCTCTATATAATCCCTAATCGCCCGTTTATAATAAACAATCCATTGAGGTGATTGTCTAGTTGCAAACTGTGTACATAGTCGGAAAACTATATTATGCTTACCTTTGTTACGTTAGATGGTTTATAACGATGTCTGTCGAAGATTAAGAAGTCATGTAAACACATCAGTAAACACATCGCGTCCGTATCTCTCTCAGTAAGTTTCTCCGCTTTTGTTGTTGTTGCTCGCGGCAGCGTAACAGCCCGTTAATTCATTCCCATGCAGTGATGAGAAAGACAAATCGAGTCGGTGCATGTCCATTCTTTAAATTTCTGCGTTGTCAGGCGATATTACAAACTTCCGGGTAGGTTTCGTACTTAAATCAAACCAAAAACTACTTAAGAAAACAGGCTCAGGCTCTATATTCCAGCGTTTTTCATTTTGGACTGCATTACCCACAAAGCACTGCGTTGTGGGCAATGCTTTGTGGGTAATGCAGTCCAAAGCATTGCCCGCACTGGACTACACTCCCGTGGCTATACCCCACGTGTGTTGTGAAGACACGCCCCACAGAACTGGGGGGGCGGGCTCAGCAGAGGTCATAAGCATTTAAGGAAACATGTACTGAAACAGGTTGCTGAGAACAGAGCTAGATTTTACCAGTTAAAAGTAGTGTTTTTTTTACACAACCATTGAGAATTTTCAATTAAAAATATTACAAACTTTTCATTAGGACCCTAAAGATCATAATAACATTTAATGAAAAATGGGTCTGGATGACCCCTTTAAAACATGCTCATTACAAAAATTATCTGGGTTTTAAGGCTACAAAATAGGACATGTATTCTCTTGGCTAGAGGACAGTCACACAGTGTCCGTACCCTGACATGCTATTCAAAGCAAACTAGTCAACTTTCAGCACATTTACATAAAGTCACTTTGCATAACAAACGTGTACATATGTGTATAGATATGAAATGAGGAAACTTCAACTTTTAAAACATGATAAACTTGTGTATACTTATTGTTCCTTCCTAAAAGTGGGTAAAGCTATATAAGTTATAAAAATCAGCTAATTTTGTATAAATTAAAATGCACCTTATGCAGTAACCTTATGTTGGTAAGCATGCATTTTAAAACACCATGACGCTTTCTCCATTTTTAGAAACATAATGAATGTATATTTAAAATAAAGTTGGCTTGCATTTGTTTTATTGTGAAACTTCAGATATAAGCAGCCATTCAACATTCTACAACGTACCATGTGATTAAATATAATGTATAGTTGTGTATATACATATTTAACATTTAAGAGGAAAAATACAAATACACAACACCCTCCACCAATTTGTGAACAAACACAAACATTCTCAAATAATAAAAATAAAAATAATCAGTCACGCATATTTTCTGTTGGAAGGAGATTGTCCTACATATGGAACGTCATCTGTTTAGAAAGAAAGAAAATGGAATACATGTCATTTGAGTCATTTTTTCAAGACATTTTCAAGGTTAACTGAAGAAGGACAAATGCAGTGGTCGAATTGTAAAAAAAAAATTTTTGCCATCCCCCCACATCCCCCCATAAATTGAGTCTTGGAGATTTAGTAATAATTTGTTAGTGCTGAGAATAATTTAAAGTGTAAATTATTGTGTCCTGATAAACTGCTCTGAATTTTAGATTCTCACCTTAATAATAACAGAGGAAATTCAGCTTCTCATTGCAGTTTCTGTTTTCCCAAAGTTGTGTTGTGATGTTGCGAGCGCCACAGCGGTACTGTGGTAATGGGCACGATGGCAGTAACACCAGATTCCCCAGTGGCTCCTTGTTCGTCCAAAGCCACTTTCCATGAACGAAGCGCAATCCGGTCCACACACTGTCTGTTTGTGCTTGGCTGCTCTCCATTTCAGCCAACTGTATTTGTGTTGCAGAAGCGGGGCAGGCCAGGCCAGTAAACTTCCTTTTGCAGTACTGCAGAGCTTGTTCCCATGTCACTTTCTCCTTTACCAAGACCAAATTCTGGTAACAAAAAAAATCTTGCTCTAAATTACAAAAATTATCATTCCAGCCGAACTGTATCAGCTCAACACAGCTCTGATTTCCTTTTAAATTATTTGGTTGGGTGCTGTTCCAGCGAAAAAAAGAACTTGTTGTTTTATCTGACCACAGCCAGATGTTTTCATCTATTTCGCTTTTGTACATCCCAATCCAAGTACCATCATTGGTTCTCAGAAGTCTATAGATCCTCCGGTTTTCCTCGAAATTAGTGATTGTAGCCAGATCTCTGTATTTTTCTTTGCAGTACGTCTGAGCATCAGCCCAATTCTTGTGTATGGGAGCAAGAATATATTCCCTTGTCAGACCTGAAGCCAGCCCAAAAAACAGCACCAGCACAGAGATAAACATCTCTGCTGTGATGTTTCTGATCTGTTTCAGTCTTTGGATGTTTTCCACCTATAACCCTTAAATTTGCATAACGTTTGCATTAATTCTCTTACAACATATACTGTCAAGCCAAAAAAACTAACATTTGCACACAAGATTCTTTTAGAGTACCTTAACCTTTGGTTATGGCACACATTTCCCATGGCATTGTTTTATCACCCTTGTTTAATGCCAAAATTTTTATTTCTATCCAGACTTGCCTTAATTTTTGTCCAAAAACTGGTACTGATAAAGGAGAATCAAACCACTTCATAGAAGTTCTTTTCAGCACATCCCAAAATACTTTCATAGGGGTTCTGGACACATTTGTTTTTTTTTTTTTTTTACCTTTTTTTAATGCAAAACTATGTTAAAAAACAACCTTCTGAAACTTCCGAAACAATTATAAGTGCTTACCGTGCTTCAGTAAGTCTGGTGCTCTGATCTACTAAAATGTTGCTGTATAATAATAATAATAATAATAATAATAATAATAATAAATACATTGCCTTCTTTTCAATAATGTGATACAAACTAAAATAACAAAGAACTAAACAGTATTTTCCTGACTTATATACAGTGCTCCAGCACTGTTTTATCTCACAAAAAAACTAAAATAAATATAGTGTGTGTACATAGTGTTCTTTAACGAAAAAATATTTATGTGTCTATGTAATTCATTACCATTAGGAATATTCTTCCAAAATGATGCGTCATTGTAGTCATGTAGTAAGTACATCAAGGTATTGCTGTTAAAGTTGTATATACAAGCTATTGAATATTTTTTTTTGTTAATGTGGCAATGATCACCCACTCTGCAGTGCTATGTACAGTATATGCTGTGGTTTGTCACTGGCATCCCGTACCAGGTGAGATCTCCAGGTTTGTGCCCAGTGTTATTGGAACTGCTTCAGTATCCTCTAAGACAGAGGTCTCCAAATCCAGTCCTGGAGGGTCAGTTTCCAACACTGTTTGGTGATTCTTTTTCTCGAACACAGCTGATTTAACTAATCTGTTAATTACTAGGTTCAGTGTGTTTGTTTAGGTGTTGGTGAATTAGACATAATTTAGGATATGGTGGATGAATAGATTGATTAATTTAATTAAAAATGAATGGATTGATTAAGTGCTCAATTAATCATTGAATTTATTAATTTGATAAGTCAATTAATGTGTACGGTTGTGTTATCTTTTTGCAACAAATTAACTAGATCCAGCCAGCCCTTTTTTGGGATGTCCCGCTGAAATGCATATCATTTACATTTACATTTAAATTCAGGCATTTGGCAAATGCTTTTATCCAGAGCGACTTACTTTAAATTTCCGCCATTGGGTGGATCCTTGCACACATTCATATCCTTACACAAGTCACATATCCTTACACAAGTATGATGAATGAGTTTTAATGAATGAATGAGTTTTGTTCTTTTGTTCACCAGGTTATGAGGCGCCGTATAGGGCTTAAATCAAACTTCACTCATGCACACACATATGAAACACTTGCATACACATATATGAAACACTCACACATACATATATGTACTACTAACTGCTCAAACAACTACATATGAAATGCGCGCGCATATACATACATACTTTTCCGCGCACATACATACAAACTCTTCTCGCACATTCACCTATGAGATTCTCAGTGTAATTGGAAGGCATTTCAGTGTAGACGGACTTGTCGCTTCATTCTCCCTGAATGGTAGTACTGGTTTGTATCATCACTGCTCAATCACATGGCGTATTCAGAACTATCCACATAATGTCTGAATATTTCAGCGGCAGAAAACGCAGGTGATGATTTGCAAAAAGAAAATTGAAGCACGGAATCTGTGGCTAATATGTCGGATCCTACAACAGAAACAAATACTGTTTTGTGAAATGTGTTTGCTCGCCTTCGCTAATATGAACAATAACTAACTCATCACAATCCCACGGGACAAACATTGTTCCGACCCTCCATATCACCCACTTTTGTGGTGATAAATAAATCACTCGTTGTCTTCTAAACTGTCTATTAACGGTCTATTTAAGAAACGCTACTACTAATCAGGGAGAATGAAGTTCATATACATTGAAATTACTACTCCCTACTCCCTACACCCTACTCCCTGCGCAGGAAATGTCCGATAAGGGAACTTCACTCTACAAAATTCCACCATTCAGAACACCATGCAATGTCACTTCCTCCTTGCGTTACCATGGTAACACAAGCACCTCGGATACCTGTCACTGCTGCTGTGGAAATTTCACGCTACGGACATTAAATATAGATCATTTATTGAAACAAAAACTGATACCATAAAAAAAATATATAACGTATTATTAATTTTTTTATTTTTACAGATTACTAGCCTATATAATACGAATGGTTTCTTAATTTCTTAATTTAAAATGTAAATTATTGTGTCCTATTTATATGATGTCCTCGATCAGGGACGTGCACAGACATTTTGAGGGGAAGGGGCACAAGTGAAATAAAGGGCACTTCTCATAATTACGTTTTTTTTTCTTTTTTAAACAAAAAAGTATTATATATTAACGCAACACTGACTTCCTTTTTTAAAAACTAATTAAAAAAGTTAATTTTATCTTCCTCAAACTCATGCAATTGTTTAATTTTCAAAAGATGTCTACAAAATAATCAGTTCACACAGAAACCATGGTCTCCTTAGTATTCACTAGGTTTATAGAGCAGCAAAGGAAACCATTCCACAATGTGCATGTTTTGAAAACATTTTTGTTCGCTTCAGAACTCCTGACCTGATATTTAGATATACTATTATTCAATAAATATATTTGTTTGACAGGGAAGCTGTGCGCAAACAGGAATATATATTATTAAAAAAAAAAAAAAACTTTTTCTCCAGGAGTAAAAGGGCAGGTGCTCAAGCCCCCTTTGATCTCTATGTGTGCACGTGCCTGTCCTCGATAATAATTATAATAAAAAAATATAAATTATTTTTCGAGTAAAAATCTTTCACACTCCAGCGATATGTAATGACTTTTAGGAAATTATCCATTCCCTTTTCCGCTAAACTGAAGATCCGTTATTCACTCGTTCCCTACACCGCTACAGTTGGCTTTGTGCGCGTGCACAGAAAGTATGTATGTATATGCGTGGAAAGTATGTATGTATAACTAAATTAGAAAACTAGAAAACTAAATTAGAAGTTTTTCGAATTGCGTTTAAAGACAGTATGTGCAGCTATAGACGGGCTCTAAAAACCGCTAGGACCGAGCATCTTAGCCAACTGATAGCAAGAAACCAAAACAATCCCAAGTTCTTATTTAGTACAGTAGCCTGCCTAACAAAACCTAAGATGCCTGCAGAGAGTACTCCACAACATTTTAGTAGTGAAGATTTTATGGACTTCTTTAATGAAAAAATCGATAGCATAAGAAAGAAAATAACAGAGGTTCAACCTCTAATAGCATCTCATGATCTAGTTCAGCCAAGAGCTTCACATTTAGATTTTCAGTGCTTTACAGGTATAGGACAGGAAGAGCTGTATAAACTTATCACCTCAGCTAAATCAACAACGTGCCTGTTAGACCCAATACCAACCAGATTTTTAAAAGAAGTGATGCTTACAGTTGGAGAGCCAATTCTAAACATTATTAATTCTTCATTATATCTAGGTCACGTCCCTAAACCTTTGAAGCTGGCAGTTATTAAGCCGCTTCTTAAAAAATCTAATTTGGACGCGAATGAAATAACAAATTATAGACCGATTTCAAACCTTCCGTTCATATCAAAAATATTAGAAAAAGTAGTATCAGCTCAAATATGCACATTCTTGCAGGAAAACAACATCCTAGAAGAATTTCAGTCAGGTTTCAGGCCACATCATAGTACAGAAACTGCACTAGTTAAGATTGCAAACGACTTGTTTTTAGCTTCAGACCAAGGCTGCATCTCAATATTAGTCTTACTTGATCTAAGTGCTGCATTCGACACCATAGATCATAATATTCTCATAGACCGCCTACAAAATCATATAGGTATTCAGGGGCAGGCATTAAAATGGTTTAGATCATACCTGTCTGATCGATACCATTTTGTAGATCTAAATGGAGTACCGTCTGATGTAATGCCAGTGAAATATGGTGTCCCACAAGGGTCAGTTTTAGGACCTCTCCTGTTCTCAATTTACATGCTTCCCCTGGGAAACATCATTAGAAGGCATGGGATTAGTTTCCATTGTTATGCTGATGATACCCAATTATACATCTCAACAAAACCAGATGAAATACCCAAGTTGTCTAGATTAACAGAGTGTGTCCAGGACATAAAAGATTGGATGACCAATAACTTTCTTTTACTAAATTCAGATAAGACAGAGATATTGCTCATCGGCCCAAAAACCAGCACACAACAGCTTTCACAATTCAGCCTGCGTTTAGAAGGATGTACTGTTACTACTAGCTCAACAGTAAAAGACCTGGGCGTGATATTAGACAGCAACTTGTCTTTTGAAAATCATATTTCCAATATCACAAAAACAGCCTTTTTCCATCTTAGAAATATTGCCAAACTTAGGAGTATCCTATCCGTATCTGATGCAGAAAAGCTAGTTCATGCATTCATGACCTCCAGACTGGACTATTGTAATGCACTACTAGGTGGTTGTCCTGCATCCTCAATAAACAAGCTACAGTTAGTCCAAAATGCAGCCGCCAGGGTTCTCACTAGATCCAGAAAATATGATCATATAACACCTATATTATCATTCCTGCACTGGCTACCTGTTCAATTTAGAATTAATTACAAAATAGTACTACTTACATACAAGGCTTTAAATGGTTTAGCTCCCTCATACCTAACCAGTCTTTTGATACGCTATAATCCACCACGTCCCTTAAGATCACAAAACTCCGGACTTCTGGTAATTCCCAGAATTTTAAAATCTACAAAAGGGGGCAGGGCATTTTCATATTTGGCTCCAAAGCTTTGGAATAGCCTTCCAGACACTGTTCGGGGAGCAGACACGGTTTCCCAATTCAAAAGTAGGCTCAAGACGTATCTCTTTAATCTGGCATACGCGTAACTCATCCCATAACCTCATACTCCATTACACTTATCCTGAATGGCAACTACGCTAATTCTCTCCATCTTTTCTGTATTTTTCTACCCATCCTGAGACATCTGGAGATTGTGCCAGCTTCAGTAGACAAAGGCCAACCCTGCGAGGTTTCTAAAGCATCTTGAGAAGGACCTGCTCCAGCTAGATTCTGCTTTATGATGGCTGGAGCTACACATCCTGCTCCTGTGCTTCCAGTGATCTGACCCCATCTGCCCTCTGAACCTACTGCTGAACTGAATCTACACAACTTCTGATATATTGAACTTTCACCTGCACAACACACTTGATGTTATTTCTATCTGTTATCACCCAGATGAGGATGGGTTCCCTGTTGAGTCTGGTTCCTCTCAAGGTTTCTTCCTATTGCCATCTCAGGGAGTTTTTCCTTGCCACTGTCGCCGTCACCCTTGGCTTGCTCATCAGAGACATTTCATTCATCATTCATTCATTTAATTATTATCTAGACACATTTTTCTCACACATACACACTTCCAAATATTTTCTTTTCTTTTCTTTCTTAAAAAAAAAAAAAAAAAAAAAAAATCTTTCATTTTTTTTCTTGTGAAGCTGCTTTGGGACAATGACCATTGTTAAAAGCGCTATATAAATAAAATTGAATTGAATTGAATTGAATATATGCGCGGAAAGTATGTATGTATGTGCGCGCGCATTTCATATGTAGTTGTTTGAGCAGTTAGTAGTATATATGTATGTGTGAGTGTTTCATATATGTGTATGCAAGTGTTTCATATGTGTGTGCATGAGTGAAGTTTGATTTAAGCCCTATACGGCGCCTCATACCAGGTCAATTGCTTACTGTAGATCTTCCTTAGATAATGAACTAATGCTGGTTAGTTAACGATTGGAAGGATGTTGATGCTATTTCCATCAACAATACATTCTATTCCAAATTTGAATAGACTATATTAATCAATATTTGTCACATCATACTTTTACTACATCTCCACTCTTTGTATCCTCATTACTTGTATTTCTTGTATTCTGCCCTTAGCTATTTATAGGTTATTGATCATATTTGACAAATTACAAACGTTGCTGCATTTTTCATTTTTAATATTTTAGGCTTATATTTCTGTTACTGTTTTGTAAATGCAGAACTTGTACATAAAAAGCACTACTGAAGTTTGACAAAAATAAAAATTTTATGTTGTTATGACAACAAAAACAAAAGTTTATTGTACTCTAAAGCCTTATGTAAATCCTTCCCAGAAGAGTTGATTTATTATACCACACACAACTGAATCTATAAACCAATGTCATAGGAGGTGTAGCAGGCCAAAGAGTATATATACAGTATAAGTATTTTATTTTATTTTTTTAATACTGTATAATGAGCAGTTTATTTCCTGACCTAGAGGACAGTCACAGAACGTCTGACCACTGTTGTGCCCTTCATGCATTAGTCAGATTTTGTCATAATTTATCAAGGTGACTTTGCACGGTGTACATGCAAAGTAACTATATGTGACCTTGACTTTGAAAGAACGATGATTTTATGCTACGTGTTCCTGCCTAGAAACAAGTAAAGGTTTGGAAAATTGAAGATTTGATTTGAATTTATTTTCATTCTAAATATACAGTATATTGTAGGAAAATGGAAAGTAAAAGTGCGACCAAATTTTAAAAGTATCTTGTATTGTGGCCCTGTCATATGGGAGATGGTAGTAAGATTAGTTAGGGAACATATTAAATTTTTTATTCAATTTTACTTGTATAGCGATTTTAACGATTTACATCATCACAAAGCAGCTTTACACAATCAAAAGAATTAAGTTTGTATGTGTAGGTGGCTCCAGGGCTCCAGTGAGCCGTTCATTGTCTGGACAGATCACCAAAATCTCATCACCATCAGAAACCTCAAACAACTCAACCCACGGCAGGCACGGTGGGCACTATTCTTTGAACAATTCGACTTCCATCTGTCATACCGCCCAAGGTCCAAAAACACCAAGGCCGACGCACTTTCCCGACAACAGGAGGAGGACGCCCCCCCGGGCGGACCCCGTGCCTGTCATACCCCCGTCACGTGTAATTGCACCCCTCCGTTGGGACTTGGAAACGAGGGTACGCCAGGCTCAGGCTGCGGAGACCGAACCGGCAGGTGTGCCGCTTGGACGACTCTACGTGCCACAAACCTTAAGATCGGAGGTCCTACAATGGGGGCACTCCTCGCCCGTCGCCGGACACCCCGGGAACCGAAAGACCTGGCTCTTTATAAAACGGGCGTTCTGGTGGCCCTTTATGAAAAAGGACATAGAGGAGTTCGTTCAGGCGTGCCCGGTGTGTGCCAGGGCCAAGGACCCAAACCGACCCACCCCCGGAGAGCTGCAACCACCTCCCATTCCTCGACGGCCCTGGAAGCACATCGCCCTGGACTTCATCACGGGCCTGCCGGTTTCCGAAGGGAAAAATACCATCCTCACGATAGTTGACCGGTTCTCCGAAGCAGTACACCTGGTGGCCCTCTCCGGACTCCCATCAGCTAAGGACACCGCCGAGCTGATACTGGAACACGTAGTCCGCCTGCATGGGTTCCCCAAAGACATCGTCTCGGATAGAGGGCCCCAGTTCACCGCCCGGTTCTGGAAGGCCTTCTGCCGTCTGATCAATTTCACCAGTAGTCTGTCATCTGGCTACCATCCCCAGACTAACGGTCAGACGGAACGAACCAACCAACAGCTGGAGCGCTACCTGAGGTGTTTTGTGTCTGATCGCCAGCGCTCCTGGGCCCGCTATCTCACAATCTCCACGTCTCCTCTGCCACGAACCTAAGCCCATTTGAGGTATGCTATGGTTTCGTACCATACGTTGACGTACCATCGGCCCAAAAGTTGGCCTGTAGGTGTGGCCCATGTGCCCATGGGTGAGTCTTGGGTATCCGTGATCTTGTCACCAGTTTATTCGTATACAGTATAATTTATAAGCAATGCCAATATGTTATTGTCATGTTGTGTTAATGTTGTGGTTGTAAGATGCTCAGTATGTCTCACCCATTAGTTAACATACAGTTTACAATCTTCGTGACATTCTCCAGTTGTTTACTAGCAGTTTCTCTGATTTCTAATCCTGTTTTTGTGTTTCAGGTTTTTAATGTTGTAAATCTGTTTTCTGTTTAATTGACCTTGCCTTTTTACTGTTTAAAATTTTATAAAGAAAATAAACAAACTTGAGATGTAGGCACAGAGGCTAAGTGGTTAGCACTTAGCCTCTGTGCTGAATTACCGCCTCTGTGTTCATGAAGTTTGCATGTTCTCCCTGTGCTTGGTGAGTTTCCTCAGGGTACTATCGTTTTCTTCCACAGTCCAAAGACCTGCAGATTAGGCTAGTTAGCGTTCCCAAATTGTGTGTGTGTGTTTGACTGTGAGTGTGTGTGCCTTGCGATGGATTGGCACCCTGTCCACGGTGTACACGTCTCGTGCCCTAAGTCCCCTGGGATAGCCTTCAGGCCCCTGCGACCCTGTACACAGGATAAAGTGGTATTGATGATAAGTAACTAATGAGAAACATAAGATGTTCTGATGTTCCGGACTGTTTCCTGCCAGTTATTTATTAAACAAACGTTCACTGTACTTGCGTTCATGTTGTGGCATAATATTTTGTCAGAACACAGACATACGAGTGCAAGTGGACTGAACATTTGTTCAAACAAAATTAAAGTTAAACTTTTAATAATCGTCTATAAATAGAGATAAGAAGTGCTGGAAAGGCACCGAGTGTAATCTCGGCAGTGATCACTTGACTGCTACTTAATTAGAGGATCAGGTCGATCTGGTCCAAGCTCTTTAACTCAAGAACCGAGTGAAGGGGAGCGCCTTGTGAAGGGGTATCTTAACAAGGAAATTACAGAATTTTCTCTCATAATTATCTGGCTTCCATGTCAATTACTATTCAATACATTAAATACATTCTAAAAATGATTCTGTGGCCTTGTAAATTTCACAGTTATAAAAAAGTTATGTTACCTTAATAAAATCTCTAGAAGTCACATACATGATTGTTTGAGTTAGACAAATCAAAATAAATTCCTAAAAAAACAATTATTCATTTTGTCTTAAATTTACACTATAATTTAAGTTTACTTCACTAGTAAAAAATCTGCATTCGACTAACTTAATTATATTTTTAACATGCACTTAATATTTTTTGATACATTTCAATCAAAATATCTGTTAATGGAGTAATTGTACTGATTAGTTTCAAGAATTACAATTATAAATCATTCCAACTCAATATTATTTATGTTTAACAACAAAAACTTAAATAATTAAGTAAATTGCCCTGTGCAAGTGCTCATGGGAAATCTGGTGTAACATCAGAGACAAGAAGGCTGTGAGAATGGACATGAAGCATCTGGGACATTCTGCAACATTCTTTACAAATCCTGGTGAGTAAACAGCTAACACAAGTTACTGTAATAATGACTCTGTCTGCCTGCACACACAACTTTATAGGGTGTGAGTTACTGTTCTGAATCCTGTCACAGCCGAGCTCCAGAACTAACGATAGCTAGCAACAGGCCAGTCCTGGGGTTTAGCTTGTTTGTTCCAACCACCAAACTGCTCAGCTAAAGCGCGGTTAACACAGACACTTAAAATCTGGTGTAAAAGGAGAGATTTAACACCGAGTAGCAGCGCGTGCATGTCCGGGTTTCCTTCGGGTTTCTCGGTGTAAACGGCCGCGGTTGTGCCGCAATATTTGAATTTCTCCTGCCAAATGCGGTGATTTTGCGCAGCCTTCCGCCACTGTGGCGAGCATATAAAACTAACATGTTCAAATAATTACCGCATGCAGTGTTGCCAACTATTTTCAACGGAAAGTAGCTAAAGTCTGCTCGAAAAGTCGCCAAATGTCGCTAGATGACGTCATGCGTATATTTGCATATTGATGACGTAATTACGTCGCATTTGCATTTTGCGTGTTTTCCCTAATCCTTCCTCATGTGTCCAATATAATTATGAACTTAAGCTTTGTAACAGTGAGTAATATAAGTGCATCGGAAGAAAAAATAAATAAATAAGAAAATGGTCAAATTAAATAGTTTTATTTCAAGCAAAGGAGAAGCAGGTAAGTGTCCGTTGCAACACCGTTTTCACATGTGCAGCTCATTCACATCCATGTTAGCTGCTGTGCGGTCACGGGAATATGCTGCTCCTTTCAGCCGGAGCTAGCGCTCACTGATCAGGGCAGACACAGGGAGATGAGTAACTGTACCGGGAAAGCAAGACCTCGAGCTTACAGGACAGTATTGGCGACATTTGGAAACTTGCTAAGGTTTGTCCAAAAGTTGCTAGATTTATTACTAGGCGCTTTAAAAAAAAAAAAAAAAGTCGTCAAGGCGGGATCACTTAACGGCGGATTTGCGCATGGGCAATTTATTGGGGGGGGGGGGGGGGGGGGGTTGTCTGTGAGTGCTTTGGGACGGAGGAGGGGCCGGCGGCGGCAGCTGCTGTGGCAAGTTGAGAAGAGTCAGTACAGACACATCAGAGTCTCCAAAAGTCTCCAGTAACACAAGAAAAAGTCGCCAGATTTGTCGCTAGTCGCTTTTTAAAAAAAATGTCGCTAGAGGGATTTGAAAAGTCGCTAAATATAGCGACAAAGTCGCCAAGTTGGCAACACTGACCGCATGTGTACCGGTCCACCTCACACACTGAACCGCGAGTCTGCTCGGTCACTCCGACACTTTAAGGAAGAAACGCGGACCAAATCCGGTTTAAACAGCAGAAATGAGGTGCAGTGTCCGGGTTCTGGCAGTGTTTTATCCGTTACTGTATATGAGTATTTTTAACATGAGTAAACACTGAGCATGCAGCGGCAGATGTTATAAAATAAATGTGCTAAGTACTGTACTAGTAACTAAAGCTATGAAATATAAAGATTTAGTGAAAATACAACATTTCTCTCAGAATAAGAATTGGGAGAAAGAAATATGAAATTAAAATATTGAAGTGAAACAATATGTATGTTCTGATATGTACGTAAAAGAACCTAAAACTGATTGATTTTGTGTGTGTTTGTGTGAAACATGTTATATATATATATATATATATATATATATATATATATATATATATATATATATTCTATATCTCTTTCACAGCACCAACACCACTAATAAAGAGAAGTTGAATAGGGATAAAACAGGAGGTAAACGTCAACTTTTTTTAAATGTTACAGAAGCATTAAATGTGTAACCATTGAATCAAAGATAGAAATAGACTATTAGTCCAAAAAGTATGTATTTGAACAGAAGTACTATTTTACCAGTCTGGTAGACTTTACAGTAACAGTCACACTTGTACTTACTTGTATACTATTGTTCCTTTTTCAGGTGCCAGTTTATGGGATGGCGGTGTAAGCTCTGCACATTTGTCGCATCATCAAAAGGAATTTCGATCATTATGGAGTGAAGCATGGTACTGTTGGTCATGGATATTTAGTCTCCTGTCTTCATTTAGACCATCATTGCTTCTTTAAGACCTGAGAAGGTCTGCACACACATTTGTATGGATCCCACAGTTTGCAGGAAACTGAAGTGTGAAGGTGTGCAATCTTTCAGATGTAAAATGTTACTCATTAGATTCTAATACAAAAGTCTACTTTCCATGTGTTAACTGTATAATACTTGTGGCAGAAGTATTGTTTCTGAAACTGTTTACTAATAACATAAATTCAGCTCTTTGTTTATGATCTTGTTACATGTCATTTGCAAAGTAAACCAGGTTGAGTTTAGACTTCATGTCTTGTCAAATTTGACAAATAAATGTTTAATTAAAATTAAAATGTGTGTATTGTTTCTTTCATTCAGTTAAAATATTTAGTAAATGTAGCACATTTGTTTGTTAAATAATAGTATAATTTTCAGTATCTTCTACCTTCCATTTCAATTATATCTACTCAATTATTTTACTCATTTTCACATTGCATTAACTTCTGATTTTCATTACATTTACTCAATTTTGTACATCATTGTACTAAATATAGTTATTCAGGTCTACTTAATTTTTTTACTGACTTGTACTCAATTCATGAAGTATATTTTACATGATTTTTATATATTTTTATATTTACTCAATATTTTTAAGTGTAAAAATGTTTCACCAAAAAAATTGAGTACAGCACAGTTTTATTTTTTAGAGTGTAACAATCTGCTGACCGTTAATAAGACTTGTTGAGAATGGTCCAATTACATCAGCCCAAATATTTAAAAACAATATTGATTCGCTAAGAACAAAAGTGGGAGGGTTCGGGGCGCACAGTGCTGTGCCCCAAGGATGATTAAAAAAAAATCCAATCAGAGCTCAGCCTCAAATCACGAGCTTTTCACAAATTTGCCTACGTAGACGTGTGGCGTGGCAATTTACATGCCTCGTTTGTCCAGCACTTCGCGTACACGAACACAAAGGAACGTAATACAGTTTTAAAAAAAAATTGTAAAGAAAATATATTAAGAAATACAGCGAAATATTGTAACTAAATGACTTTATTTTATCATTAAAATAAATAATTATGTTAAATAATTACATGTTAAAGTAGCATTCTTCTCAGCCTAACTTTAAGGGAGCGACACCCCAGCGCCCCTTATTGCCCGGCCGCCACTGACTATGGCATTTAAAAATCTATTTTTTACCCATTTGTACCCAAGAATGTAAGTGAAGCCACAGAGTCTAATTAAAAAAACTAAATCTCTTCTTTAAATTAAAAATGAAATTACACAAAGAATGCATCTTTTATAATCATTAAAGTTAAAGGGAATGCCATGACCCCTGAGTCCTGACTATATCATGACAATTAAAACCAGAACAAATATATTAAAGAACAGTTTTTATTCGAGAGCAGTACAAGCATTACATGTTTAGTGAAATTTTATTTTTCAATTTTAAATAACAATAAAACTCTATTCCCTATTCTATTCTATTCTATTCTATTCTCAATTATTATTTTCAATTTCAATTTTATTTATTTCTATTCTATTCGTGAATATATTGTACCGTGATGATCTGTGTTAAAATCCGTGTAGATTCGGGTCCCCAGCACACTACTACAATTGCTAACAATTTTATTTCAAAGCTACACACAACACACAATGATTGTCCTAATGCCTTAAAACCTAATAACCAAAGAAATGTTTTGTATATAATGGGTAAAATGTAAAGAAATATATAGTGTCACTATCGTATAAGAACATATTTTTGACAACACAAGATTTATGTAAAATGATTGTATATTTGTTCTTGATTTACCTTTACTAATTGCAAACAGTAGGCTCAATTTAGCCACAGTTTTGTTTTTCATTACTGTTACTGGGCTGACATGTCATTTGTACACATTTATCTCTGACCAACAAATCTCAATTCTTTTGCATCTGGAAGTGATTGACATGGATGACAATAGAGCTGCTATTCTTTTTTCATTTCAAGTAAAACATAAATTTTCCACCAAATTACTTTAAACATAAAGAAAGAAAATAGGATTTTATACAGTATATAAAATCCAGTTTATATATGAATTTACAAAGAACATATATTTAATCAAAACTTTTCACAATTCCCTATGTATTCATTTTTTACACGTGCATAGTGATGCTTCAACGTTATAACTAAACCATTACATTTGAATTAGTTTATTTTATTTTGAATTAGAATTTGAAACCAGACTTTAACATACTTCGAATCTATCTCTTGTGAGGTCGCTATATAATATCATGCATATATTCCTGTTGAAGCCGACCCATGGAAAGGAATGAAAAGTCATCTGTTCAGAAGGAAATGGAAGAAAATGGAAAATGGTGTCATATTATATCATCAAATTATTATTATTATTATTACTTGCCATCTTAAAGGGGACTATTGGAAATTGATGGATAGTGATGAAATTCATATTTGGATACCCATTATTTAGTTACTCACCTTGAGTAATAGCAGAGGAAATTAAGCTTCTCATTGCAGTCTCTGTTTTCCCAAATGTGCGTTTTGATGTTACGAGCACCACAGCGGTAAGGTGGAGCTGGACATGAAGGCAATCTCAGGTTCCATAATTCCCCCTGGCTCAACCAGAACCATTTTCCATCCAGGAAGCGCAGGTCGGTCCACACATTGTCTGTTTGTGATTGATTGCTCTCCACTTCAGCTGCCAGAACCTGTGACGGGAATTTCAGGGAGGCCAGGCCAGTGTAGTTCACCTTGCAATATTTAAAAGCTTCTTCCCAAGTCATTTTCTCTTTAACCAAGACTAAAAACATGTAACAAACAAAGGACTGTTCGTGATCACAGTCCTCAACATTCCAAATATATTGCTGAATCTCAGCACAGCCCTGGGAATAATCACGAGACTGGATGAAGCTGCCCCATGGAAAGTAGTCATTTTGTGTTTTATCAGACCACAACCAGTTCTCATCATGCTTGTATAATCCAATCCAGGTATTATCTTTGTTCTGTATACTTGTATAGAGCCTGAGGTTTTCCTCAGCATTTGTGACTATAGCCAGATCCCTGTAGTTCTTCTGGCAGTACTGCTGAGCATCATTCCAGCTTTTGGTGTCTGAAAGAAAAATATATTCTCTTGTCAGACCTGAAGCAACCCCAAAAAGAAGCACCAGAACAGAGATAAACAGGGACATCATCTTCTCTGCTGCAATGTTTCTGACCTCTAAAAACTTTGTACAGGTTTCTCAGGTACAACCCTAATGGTTATATAGAATCTACATTAATGCCCTTGAAGTATACGTGAGTTAAATGCAAGGAAAGAAGAATGTTCAAAAGTTTTTGCATCGAATTACAATAAACAAATTAAATATACAAAACCATGGCGGCATGAGTCCAGCAGTGCTACAAACAGAGCAGTGATTCTTGATTATCTGTGTAAAAATTATATATATAATGATATAAATAAGTTCAGCTAAAAAAAAATTTCTTCACAGTACAATTCACAGTAAAAATGTCAAACTGTTGAAAATTCAAGGAGTTAAAACTTCAAGGAGTGAAAATATGGGTGGGGCGTTTTTGCAAAGGCGTCAAAATCTATTTGAAAAATCAATTCTTAATTCTCACCAGTTAGAAAACACCTGCCAGGGAATAAGGGTGAGGTCGGGTGGTCTTCATTTTTACATTAAAATTATTTATGGGCTAGTGGGTTGTTGTAATAGTTCAGCAGGTGATTTTAAGTTCATATAATTGTTTTAAACTCCCTTATAATTAGTCACATAGGTTTCTGCACTGTTTGTAATTGTCATATACTAAAACCATTGTACCATTGTATAATTATCCTTTTATTATAATTTTTAATCATCACGTTCATTTTGTCATTGAATGCATTTCATCCTTAAACATAGAAAGTAAGTTAACCAAGTAAATTTACCTAATTATTTTACTTTTTTAGTGCATTTTTTAGTGAATACTTTTTACTTGTCCTAAATACATCCTACAAAAATATATGTACTTTGTACTCCATTGCATTCTACATAGTGCAATGAAGTACAGAAAGTTATACAGAGAGAAAGAGAGAGAAAGTGTTTTACTGTGACCTAAAGACTACTGTGAGCTAATATAAGCTCAGTATATTTAATATTTAAGGAAATTTAAAGGAAAGTACTTGCGTACTACTAATTAAGTAGAACTGTAAATGGATGACTTTTACTTTTGATGAAGTAATATTTTATCTAGGGTACCTCCAGTTGTAGTCAAGCAAACTATTTGTGTACTTTGTTCAACTCTGATAAAAAGCAACTTGAATTTTAGAACAAGATTTTATTACCTGGAAATTTTAGCACAGATCTCTCTCTTTCTCTTTCTCTCCCCTCTCTTTTCCTTCGTCTACCAACACAAAAAAAACACACATAAATAAACTTTAAAATAAGCTACAATGATAAGCATTAAGTATTACTGTACCTGTTGGCTTTAAACACTCCTCACCATCTGCAGGTCATGCTCGACCATACCCCATTGGCCCATTGTTCTTTGCTCTTTATAACAGCATACCAATTCCCTTTCATAGAGGACAGCCACGGAATGTCCTTACCATGTCCTTTATTTGAATGTATTTACATTTTACAATGTAACCTTGCACACCAGGCTTCATATCAAGAAGGCATATGCAAAGCAACTATAGAATGATTTTACCTTAATTTTGTGATAAATTTATACTCCTTGTTTGCCCCCTAAAAATGGGCACATTTACGTGTACATTACATTTATCTTTACATTTGTGGCATTTGTCAAACTCCCTTATCCAGAGCCAATTATCAGCTAATTATCAAACTCCCTTATCCTGAACCTATTCATCAGTAGTGAATCTTCGTCCTCGTATGGACAGTGCAACCTCTATGGAGGATGCATTCTCGTTCTCTATTCATTCATATGCACTTAATTCTTAATTTAAGTCTGTAATAAATAACGACGCCAGGTACACCCTCAGACCACAAAAGAAACTAATCACTGCACGCTGCTCTACTTACGTGCAAATTATAACATATAATTATATAATATAATATATAATTATGTATATACTGTATAAAGTTCTCAAATTGCCCGTAGTGTATGAATAAGAGTGTGTATGTGTGTGTGTGTGTGTGTCCTGCGATCCAATCAGTCCAAACCTGTCCAGGGTGTACCCTGCCTCGTGCCTTAAGCCTCATGGGATATATATATATATATATATATATATATATATATATATATATATATATATAAAGAAAATCAAGAACAAACCTTTTTAAAAAAAAAATAATCAAAATATTGAAATAATATATATATATATATATACTGAACAAAAATATAAACGCAACACTTTTGTTTTTGCTCCCATTTTTTATGAGATGAACTCAAAGATCTGAAACATTTTCTACATACACAAAATAACCATATCTTTCAAATATTGTTCACAAATCGGTCTAAATGTGTGATAGTGAGCACTTCTCCTTTACCGAGATAATCCATCCTACCTCACAGGTGTGCCATATCAAGATGCTGATTAGACAGCATGATTATTGCACAGGTGTGCCTTAGACTGGCCACCTGTAAAAGGCCATTTTGAAAGGTTCAGTTGAATCACACAGCACAATGCCACAGATGTCGCAAGTTTTGAGGGAGCGTGCAATTGGCATGCTGACAGCAAGAATGTCCACCAGAGCTGTTGCTCGTGAATTGAATGTTCATTTCTCTACCATAAGCCGTCTCAAAAGGTGTTTCAGAGGATTTGACAGTACATCCAACCAGCCTCACAACCGCAAACGACGTGTAACCACACCAGCCCAGGACCTCCACATTCAGCAGGTTCACCTCCATGATCGTCTGAGACCAGCCACTCAGACAGCTGCTGAAACAATTGGTTTGCATAACCAAAGAATTTCTGCACAAACTGTCAGAAACCGTCTCAGGGAAGCTCAACTGCATGCTCGTCGCCCTTATTGAGTTCTTCATCGTAACGGATTTTGACAAATTTGTGAACAATATTTGAGAGATATGGTTATTTTGTTTATGTAGAAAATGTTTCAGATCTTTGAGTTCCTCATAAAAAATGGGAGCAAAAACAAAAGTGTTGCGTTTATATTTTTGTTCAGTATATATATATATATATATATATATATATATATATATATATATATATAATATACAAATTTTATATTATAAGCCATTTTATATTATATTATATTATATTATATTATATTATTGTCACGAATTCACTCTCTGTGACTCCCTCCGATCACCACCAGAGGGAGCCATCGCCGGAGTACTAGTCTCTTTAGGACTCCATGCCTGGGGCTGATCACCACCCCAGGTGTCAGCAATTACCCACAGATTTTAAATTACACGCTCACTCTCACCATCTTGCAAAGTTTGTGCCCTCTGCAGGACAGGTGGACACACATTTTAGAATGGATTTTAAGGCAATATGTCACATGACCTGGAAGGTATTGAAGTAAAATGCAGAATTATTGAATATTAATTATTAATAAAAATAAAAAGTGATAATATTGCCAAAAAAAAAAGGTTGTGCCCTCTGCAGGACAGGTGGACACACCTTTTAGAATAGATTTTGAGGCAATAGGTCTTATGACCTGAACGGTATTGAAGTAAAATGCAGAATTATTGAATATTAATTGTTAATAAAAATTTTAAGTGAAAATATTGACAAAAAAGGTTGTGCCCTCTGCAGGACAGGTGGACACACATTTTAGAATGGATTTTGAGGCAATATGTCACATGACCTGGAAGGTATTGAAGTAAAATGCAGAATTATTAAATATTAATTATTAATAAAAATTAAAAGTGATAATATTGACAAAAAAAGTTGTGCCCTCTGCAGGACAGGTGGACACACATTTTAGAATGGATTTTGAGGCAATATGTCACATGACCTGGAAGGTATTGAAGTAAAATGCAGAATTATTGAATATTAATTATTAATAAAAATAAAAAGTGATAATATTGACAAAAAAAAGGTTGTGCCCTCTGCAGGACAGGTGGACACACATTTTAGAATGGATTTTGAGGCAATAGATCATTTATTTATTTTAAATATGTGTATAATATTAATATTATCCGTATTTCAGTTGGACAGTAATTTGCAGATGGTCCCTAACGAGCGCTGTAGGCGAGCTGCTTTCGCCGTACTCTGTTAGCGAATCTTCGCTACAATTTGGAAATCTGGATGCCGGAACGTCAAACCAAGTTCACCGCGGTCGCAAAGTCTTGTTTTGCTGCTGCTGACATTTCTGAGCGTTTATCGCTGCTGTTTATCTTTTGGTGCCAACCGGATTGTTTTGTACTCTGTCTGCCTGCCTTTTGACCCACGCTTCTGTTTATTGGATTTGCTCTATTGGACCGCCGCCTGCCACGAGCCTCTTGCCTGGACTTTGATTCTGGTTTGTCTACACTGTTTTTATTGCCCCGGTTTGACCCTGATTTGTTTGTTTGTGTTCGTTTTTAATAAAGTTGCATATGGATCTTATTCACGCTGACTCTGCGTCACAATTGTATTATATTGTAGCGTTTTTCACCGCTAAGCAGGCACTTAAAGAGACGAGTGAGCTTCTTTGCTGCCCAATGCAAATGGCTGGGAGTAATTTATTATTTATATTATAATTTATATTATTATCTTTGCTGCACGTAAACACCAAACCACCACATCCAACCTCCATAAAACACACACCCGCCCCTGGCCAAAGCCACTAACCCAAACACCTTTTCCCAACAGGGTGAACACAAAACAATCACTCCCGCAAAGCATGATGGTAGCTAATCAAAACCCCGCCCACGCCACAATATTATAATATATCATAACATGGTATATGTGTAATGGTAATGGCTCCAACTAATCATTGTGTCTCTTTTAATATTAACATTTGTGAGTAATAATCTATAATAAACACAAAGGATTTTGTTGTTAGAGCTTTGAACATTAGTACCTTTAGTTCTAACTTTTGTTTATTGAAAGTGGCACAGAAACACCTACAAAAATTTTAACCAGCCTCCACCGCATACTGTTGCTGCTGCTAAACCTGCTGTAAATGTAAAAATTTAATTAAGTTTTTTCAGTAAATAAAATGTTTACAACTATTAATATAAACAAACCCCTGTAGCCTTGCATGCTTATTCATTAATTTAATTTATTCAATAAGCAGACAATCATGTGCCATCATCACATGCAGTCAGAGCTTCACATCAAACATTATCATGATTATTGGCTCCAGATTTGTCTGGTTTGGTTTGAGTATTTCAGCAACTGCCTGTCTTAGCTGGTGTTGAAGAATTTTCTGATGTCCATGTACAGGCTATTTTCAGCCTGAAGTGACTAACTCCCATTTTTCCCCACCCTGATGTGACACTAATCTGATTATTTTTAAGGCTGTCTGAAGGCACAAAGCTGATGTTTTTTTTTTTTTTTTTTAGATCAGATCTACAGTAAGTCACTTTCATATGTGGTCCCAGATAAATCAAATGCATAGCTGATGCTCAGTCATGCGACCTGATCACTTTCAAAAAGATCACTTTTTCCTCCTGTGCATGTGTTGGGCGATCGCTGACGTCAGTCTGCTCTAGCAGTGCGAGGATTTCACAGAGGGGAACTAAATAAACTTTTGGTCTTGCTTTCCTGGGAAGGTCTTCATGAGAGCCAGTTTCATCATGGTGCTTGATTGGTTTTGCAAATGCCCTTAACACTGTTCTTGCGAAAACTGTCCCAGAACAGCTTACCTTTATGTCTTAAAATAACAACTGTCTGTTGCTGCTGATATTGTTGTTACTTAATTGTTCAGTAATGTAGAAAATATTAAAAGTGGGTTAAACTGTGTTTCGGTTGCGATTGTGAATTAAGAACTAAAATCCATTCCTTCCTGGTATTCTCAATTTTAATTAATCCACTGCCAAATGTAGGAGCTTGCTAAAACTTGAACATGAGATCATACTGGAGCAAAGCAGATCAATAGTGAGGTCTAGCAACGTCCGTGACTTTTGACATGTTATCAAATGAAAAAATGCTAAAAACAGACCCAGAAATTTATCCAATCCATGTCTGTTTTGTGTAGTGAACATATTTTGATTGTATCATTATTTTGGACAGAGTTTGCTTCCTGGAAAATGCACTCAGTATTTTTTTTTTTTAATCTACAGCTGACCACCAGAGGGCAGCATTTAGGATTTTTTTTTTTTTTTTTTACAATGTTCTCAAAAATTACTTCCACTTTACAGGCAGACACAGTTATTAAAGTGAGTGTTAATCGTTGTAATTTTATTTAAAAAAAAGTTTATCTTCACTTAGTTATCTTATCTTAGTTATCTTAGTTATGGCATTTTTGACTTGTAACCATTAGATCTGACATCACTGCACATTTATTTACTCCGTCATCAACAAGAACAAAGATAAGAGACTGGACAGCTCCCTGCACCTTAGTGTTCATATCATGCATGTCATCAACAGAGTGCTGAAGAAGTTCTGACAGCATCTCTACCACCTTAGCTGCTTGAAAGACCATCCAAGGTGCTTAGAAGCTTTTACTCCTGCACCACAGAGAGCATCCTGACTGGAAACGTCACAAACTGGTTTGGGAACAGCACCATGCAGTCCTGGGGCCTGATGTATAAACGTTGCGTACGCCCAAAATGGGCATAGAAATATGCGTACGCATTTTTCCACGCACATTTCGGGATTTATAAAAAATAAACTTGGCGTAAATAAGTGCGCACCGTAAGGATGCGACACCAACTGGCTCAAATAGCAATAATTATTTAAAATAGTCATAACCCAATTAATCAAATTGCATCAACCTGAATTATCATTATCAGCATTCCTAACCAGGTGCAAATACTTTGAATTAACTTTTTTTTTTAATGAATGGGCTATAAAAAGGTATGTGCGTATATAACATATTATCATAATGGATGCACTAGTGCTGTTAGAAGACCTGGCTAATGACGCTCTACGGAGGGAGCGTGTTTTCAGAGACCGTGAAGATTTCCTTGCTCATGATGATGATTGGCTCATGAGCCGATTTCGATTCCCAAGAGCCATCCTCTTGGAATTGTGTTCTGAATTACGGCCAGTATTGGAAAGACCCTCGCGGAGAAACCATGCGCTGTGTTTTCAAGTACAAGTACTGACCACATTAGGCCACTTGGCCACTGGTACTTTCCAGCGAGAGTTGGCAGACCGATCGGGTATGTCGCAGTCATCCCTGAGCCATGTCATGCCATATGTATGGGATGCCATAGTGGGGATGGCACCCTGATACATCCGTTTTCCTTACACGCAAGCTGAACAGGCCAACATCAAAATGCAATTTGCAGCAATCGCCGGTTTTCCCAATGTAATCGGTGCTATGGACTGCACTCATGTTGCAATAAAGGCACCATCTGAGAATGAATTTGCTTTCGTTAACTGAAAACATTTTCATTCTTTGAACGTGCAGATCATATGTGATGCGCATATAACAAATGTAGTTGGGAGATGACAAATGTAGTTGGGAGATGGCCTGAGTCAACTCATGATTCCTACATTTTGTCCAACAGCAGTGTAGGGAATAGACTGCAAACAGGAGCTGTGCGTGATGGATGGCTTCTTGTTAAGTCGGCAGGAATGTGCATGTAATTGTAATTGATTAATGATGCAAATGTGTTTAAAGCATACCTTTTAAAATGTTTTTTTCTTTTAGGTATAATTGTAATCTCCAATGATAAACTACCCCACACTTATTTTAATATTTTTAATGCAAAATTTCACATCAATGCAAATTTTCAGGAAACAAAACATGTTTCATAGCATTTAAAAATTAAGTGAAATGTTATATTGAATCAATATTGCCCTGGAAAAAACAAAAAGCTATCTGGAGGCTATTACAAGCATGTACTTTCTTTAAAGTATTTTTATAATATTGTTTCTAATTGTTACCTCTGCCTAGCACTTGAAATATTATATTAATTGTCCCATTGTATTTACATTCATTGTTTTCTTATATTTCCTTTAAATAAATTGTAAATGTTTTACCTCTCAGGAGACAGTGGTTATCCCCTTAGAACGTGGCTGCTAACTCCACTAACTAGACCCCAAACCGAACAAGAACGGCGTTATAACGAGAAGCATTGCCGGACGCGTTCAGTGGTCGAACGCACTATTGGTCTGCTAAAAGGACGCTGGAGGTGCTTGGATACGTCTGGTGGCACAGTAGTGTACACGCCTACAAAGGTTTGCCGCATTGTTGTGGCTTGCGCAGTGTTGCACAACATTGCTCAAAAGAAAGGTATACCTGTTCCATCGAATGCCCATCCTGAAGATAATGAACCCGACCCTGGCCCTCCTAATGCAGTGCATAATGCTAAGGCAATACAGCGGCGTATTAATGTAATAAATGCAATGTAAAAAGGCAAGTGAATTCAAACTGTTTATTTTTTTTTTTAAAGTTCTTTAAGTGAACCACTTATTTCTGACAAAATTGTTTTTATTTCTTTCAGTTCGGAACACACCGCATTAACAGCATGAACCATGTGACGTTGGGTCTGCATGACTTCTTCCGTCAGTACACGCCTTAAGTTACCAGCGCTCGGTGGTGGCACAAAGGATGATGATGATGATGCACTGGATTGCGCACAGGATGGGGTTGCTTGGGCATTTGATGATTGCGGCACACTGGACGTTGGTGGAGGCACACAGGATGGTGGTGGCACACAGGATGGTGGTTCCTTGACCACCACCAGTTGTTACAACACTGCGCCTGTGTGCACATATTCTTTTTTTTACCACAACTTTTAAGTCTAACCATTTTTTTTTGGTCTCTTGGACTGTGCGAGGCATGGATGTAACAGCATTGACTGCTTCTGTTACTTGCTCCCATTCTACCATCTTTCTTTTATTTGAAATGCCCGCAGAGAGCCCACCAAATAAAACTTTTTTTCGGCCCTCCACCTCAAACAGCAGTACCTCCATCTCGCACTTGGTGAAGTTTCTTTTTTTTGCTTTTCGTTTCTGTTCTTCCATTTTTAGCCAAACAGAAAAATTAATATTCATTAATTTGCAGGGAGATCATACATATTCAAAATAGGCAGTCTTAACCTCCAAATATGGTTATTTCGGAAGGAGATTGGGGTAAGCTATAAGCACGTGCACCTGCGCACAATATTCAGATAATTGTGATTTATGAAGCGAACCTTGCGCAGGTTCTGCCTTATGTGCGTACGCACACTTTAAGGATGAAATCTACGCAAAGTTTTATACATGAGGCCCCTGGACTAAGACTCCGTCCACACGAAGCCGGTGCGGTTCCTATCCGATAATTTTTTTGCATAAACACGAAGTCGTCTCAAGAAATATCTGCGTACACACGAAACCACTGGAAATGGTGTAGTATATATGCCAGACCAGTATGGGGCGCTGTAATTCTGCCATAGAGATACACTATACACGGAGAAGAAGACTTTGAGCATGCGCATAACCTTGCTCGCTGTATACGAACCAAGATGGTGTTGTCCATTATCGCTTGTTGCTCATAACAGTTGCACAGAAGCAATAGATTTTGCTGTAATAAAGCTAGTAGGCTTTGTAGCAACACAAACACAATCATGTAGTCCGCCATTATTGTTGTTGCTGTTATGTGTGACGCAGCCGACACGTGATGTGATGACATCATCGTTTCACAAAATATACGGATTGGCCGTACACACGAAGACGCAAGAGTGTCGTTTTCAGATTTATCCACTTTGGGACCCGGTTTTAAAAAATAGCGGTTTCAGTCTCCTAAAACACCGGATCCGTGTGGACGAAACGCCAATACGATAAAAAATGTATACGTATACAGCGAAACGCGTCTCCGTGTGGACAGGCCCTAAGGCAAGGGGGATCTTGAAGGACCTCAGCTGCCACAACAATGGACTGTTCTCTCTGTTGCAGTCAGGAAAGTGCTTCAAAGAGTGACTGAGGAGGAGCTTCTTCTTCCACAGGACTAAGCTGATCAAACTTGCCTTTGTTTCCTTCACACCTGTTTTGGAGCACAGAACATTACTCACCACATTGCACATCTGCACCACTGCTCAAATGTTGCACATTTCTTGTTCTAGTTTACACAAAACAAGAATGATCAACTTGCACATTAAAATATGGACAAAGAATGGACTGCTGACAGATGTATAATTTTATCCCATACCTCATGTTTTACTCATACTGCTGCTATACTGTACTATATTGCATATCCTGTTTAATTTATAATACACTTTCAATTTTTCCATTTTAATTACAGTGGTTCCCTGCAGACGAATATAATCCATTCCAGAGGTGAGTTCCTAAGCAAAAGATTAATATTGCAAAACCAATTTCCCATAGGAAATAATGAACATTCAAATAATAAGTTCCAGCTGCCCAAAAACATTAACAATAATACCAATTTCCAACTCTATAATCATATTTTTGCTTATAAAAACAATTAAAACATTTAGAAACAACATGTAAATAAAGTCAAATATGAAATAAATATATGATAAACATGACTTAACCTTAATTTTTTATCCTTCTTGCCACTGATTGCTTAAAAAAACAAACAAACTGAAAGTGGCTCCCTTTTCTTCTTGCTACCATCCTTGCTAACATTTATGGGACCCATGGCTATGTCTTCACTAAATCTTGCACAAAATGCAAAAAAACAGAACAAAAATATATATATATGTTAACTGCTTCGCTTGGCTTTTATTGGCTCTTATTGCAGTAAAATCCCTCTTTCTTTTTATCTTTCTATTCTATACTAGAATGAATCCTTCCTTGTAGATCATGAACAGTTACATAAGCATTTCACTGCATATTATACTTTGTATGATCGTGTATGTGACAAATCAAATTTTATTTTGCATTTTATTGTATGAAATTGGGGCATTGTTTGTAGTTCAACCTGCTGCTCTAAAAAATATTACCCTTCTACACTAGTGGGAGATATAAATAGAAATAGATATAAATATCTCATACTAATGGAAGATGACATATTTATCAATGTTGCTTAAAGGCTCACATAAGGTAATATAGTCTTGATACTTTTCTAATATGTAGGAAATGCAATCTATGATTTTACAGTGTAAATATCACAAATTAATAAATATCCAGATTTTTTTTTTTTTTTTTCAATTCTAAACAAACTTTACAAATAATTCGCCATTACGACAAATGATGCTGCGCTAACTTCAGTGAACCACGGTGAGGGCCATTATCGACAAATGGAGAAAACTTGGAATCTTTCTCTTACGGTACTCTTCTCACCAAATTCTCATGTGACGTGACTTCTGCCAAAACTGCCTTCTACTGGGAAAAGCTGGAAGGGTCTGCACATGATCCAGGCAAATTACACAATACCTTCTTCACACTACTCAACCCACCAGCTTCCCTCCCCTCCCTTAGCAGAATTCTCAACCTGTCAACTAATGAGATTCAGCATATCATCTTGTCATCCAATCCCACCACCTGTTTATTACACCCACAATACTCCAGGCCATCTCACAAGCCCCCTTTTTCCTTGATCACAACCACCAACCATTCCATATTGTCTGGTCACGCCCCTGCTGCTTTTAAAAATGCAAAGGTTATACCTATTCTTAATAAACCCTGCCTGGACCCAGCAGACATCAGCAACTGCCGCCTGGTATCGCTTCTCCTTTTTATAAATTTTTTTTTTAAAAGGACTATTTACAACCAAATGTCTCTTTATCTCTCACAGAACAACCTTAATGATACCAACCGATCCAGATTCAAGGCAGCACAGTCCACAGAGTCTGCCCTTCTGCCAGTTACTAAGAAGCTCCATGTTTCTAGATCAGCTAAACTATCATGAGTCCTGATCCTCCTGGATCTATCAGCTGCAATTTACACAGTGAACCACAAGAATCTATTATATTCTTACAAGCCTCGGAATCTGTGAAACAGTGTGTTGATGGTTTGCTTCTTACCTAGAAGATTGGTCATATGAGGTAACATGGAGGGGATCCACATCTGCCCAATGCAGACTCACTACTGGTACTCGGTTCTCTTCTGTTCTCCTTCTACCTGGTCTCTTGGTAAGATCATATCATCACATGGCTTTTCATACCATTTTTATGCAGATGACAGACAACTTATTTTCTCCTTTTCTCTCTCCACCCAGATCTTAGCATGTCTGGCAGACATCCCAACCTGGATGGCAGCTCATCAGCTGAAGCTCAATCGGAGTAAAATCGAACTGCTGTTCATCTTTTGCGATCCATCCCCCAGTCAAGACCTTGTGATTTCCCTGTTAAAACTCCAATCAAATCACTCCTTCAGCCACTGCCTGCCATCTTGAGGTAATTGTGGACAATCATCTGTCATCTTATCTACACATTTCTAACCACTTACCTTTCAGCTCTAATCACACCGCACCACATTCCCTCCGATCCTCCAGCACTGCTCGACTGGTCCCACCATCTATCAGGGATCAAGAAAGACATTCATCTAGAATCTTTTCTGCTCTGGCATATAGGTAGTGGAATAAACTTCCTCTAGATGTCCTTACAGCCAAGTCTTTGACTATCTTTAAACGATGACTCAAGACGTATTTGTTTCTAAAGTACTTTGACTAATTCCATGCCCCTGCCCTTTCCCTCTGGCCATAAAAAAAATCCCCTACCCAACTGTGTTTGATTGGTGGCACTTACTTAGTAACCTAATATCCCAGTGTAAGCATATATTCAATGACGATAACTTCAAAGCACTTTTTGTAAATTGCTCTGGGTAAAAGTATCTTCCAAATGCCTAAATGTAAATGTAAATGCAAATTAAATAACCAAGAACAACATCTAAAGATTTGCAGGCCTCATTTGCCTCAGTTAAGGTCATTGTTCATGATAACAATAAGAAAGAGACTGGACAAAAATGGCGTCCATGGGACGGTTTCGAGGTGAAGGCCACTGCTAACCAAAAAGAACAAAAAAGTCTAGATCATACCCAAGACTTCTTGGCAAATATTCTGTAGATTAATGAGACTAACGTTTTCGCAATGTGGGGCGTGAAAATAATACGGCATTTCAAATATAGAAAATCATACCAACAGTCAGACATGGTGGTGGTGGCATTGTGATTGTCTGGGGCTACTTTGTAGCTTCAGGACCTGGATGATCTGCCATAATTCTGTGCTCTACCAGAAAATTCTGAAAGAGAATGTGTGGCCATCAGTTTGTGACTTCAAGCTCAAGCACACTTGAATTATACAGTACAGCAGGACAATGATTCAAACGACACTAGCAAGTCCATCTCTGATTGGCTCAAAGCAAAAACAAATTTGGGGATTTGGAGTGGCCTAGTCAAAATCCTGACTTTAATGCAATTCAGATGACCTTAAACAGGCATTCTTTCTCGAAATCTCTCCCATGTGGCTGAATTAAAACAATACTACAAAGAAGAGTGGGCCACAATTCCTCCACATTGATATGAAAAAATCATTGCTAGTTATCTTGATTACAGTTGTTGCAGCCAAGGGTGCCACAACCAGTTATTAGGTTTTGGGCAATTACTTTTTTACATAGAGCGAGGTAGGTTTTTTTTTTCCTCAACAAATTAAATCATTAATTAAAAACTGCATTTTGTATTTGGTCGAGTTATCTTTATATAATATTAAAATTTGTGATAAATATGCTAAAAATACAGTTCAGAAAGGGTTCAAATACATTTTTACATTACAACACAAAACATTAGGCCTGGTATTTTTTATAGGTTTCTGCTTGTACCATCTGGGCTGCTCTGGCCCCTATAGACATGGCTCCACAAGACCTCAGGGGGTGTGATGTGGTGCCTGACACAAGCAGGTTGGCAGTGGATTCTTTGTGTTCTGTAGAGTACAGGGTGGGTTCTCCATAAACCGAATTTGTCCGTCTATACCAATTGGTTGGATTGGGATCTGGGGAATTTAGAGGCGAGGTTCGGGGCCTTGAGCTTTTGGCCCAGTGCACAGGGGCTGGGGCTTTTTCTCATGACCAGCATTGACTTTGGTCAGCGAGTTGTGCTGCGTTGACTTTTCTGTGAGATCAGACCGGACTGGCTGGCCTTTAGTCCCAGTGGGCATGCCTGAGCCATTGGTACCCATGATCCTGTCACCAGTTTACTCACATATAATTGATTAGCAATGTAAATATGTTAATGTTGTGGTTGATGGTTGTAAGATGCTTAGTATGTCTTACCCATTTCTTAACATACAGTCTACAATCTTTGTGATATTCTTCTGTTGTTTACTAGAATTTTTCTGATTTCTGATTTTTTTTGTGTTTCAGTTTTTTGATGCTGTGGAGCTCTTTGCCATCTGGTTGACCTTGCCTGTTTACACTTTACAATTTTATAATGAAAACAAACAAACAGTGGTTAGCACTGTTGCCTTGCACCTCCAGGGTCTGGGTTCGTTTCCTGGACAGGTTCGATTACTGCTTCTGTGTGCATGGAGTTTGCATGTTCTCCCTGAGCTTGTTGGGTTTTCTCTGGGTATTTTGGTTTCCTTTATGGTCCAAAGACAAGCAGATTAGGCTAATTGAGGTTTCCAAATTGCCGGTACTGTGTTTGTGAATGTGTGTGCAGATTGACACCCTGTCCAGGGTAAATGCAGCTCATGCCCTAAATCTCCTGCGATCGGCTTCAGGCCCTGCAATCCTGTACCCAGGATAAAGCGGTATAGACGGTAAATGACTTATGAAACACTTAAGATTGCCTGATGTTCCGGACTGTTTCCTGCTTAATATTTTATTAAACAAACGTTCATTGAACTTGAATTTATATTGCGCCATAGTATTTTGTCAGAACACAGACATACAAGTGCAAGTGGATTGAACATTTGTTAAAAAACATATTCAGCAGCAGCAAACAGTTCAAACATGTCAGGAAATCAAATCTTGAAGTTCCAAACATTGAAAATGTCAGGTAAGGCACAAAAAGAATATCAGAGGGCATCTGGGAATCAAGATCAAGTCCCATGTTTATATAGTCCATTCAGAGTCATTAACAATAGAAACATATATAATACAACAATGGCTAAGTTCCATGTTAAATGCAGGCAAACGGGTAATTCAGTTGAATTTTATTCATATAGCACTTTTAACAATGGTCATTGTTTTAAAGCAGCTACACATAATTAAAAGAAAATTATGGAAATGTGTATGAGCAAGAAAAATATGTATAGATCATAATGATTAGATAGTCCCTGATGAGCAAGCCGAGGGCAACAGCGATGGTGGCAAGAAAAAAAACTTCCTAAGGTGGCAATAGGAAGAAACCTTGAGAGAACCCGGACTTAACAGGGAGCCCATCCTCATTTGGGTCATAAATGGAGAAGTGACAGCTAGTAAACAGTATATTATTTGAGATTCTACATAAAAAATTGACACAATTTTGAGTAGTCTAATAGAAACACTAAAATTAATGCTACAGTTATGACATTGTTTTTCCAATTATTTTCTTCTTTAAAAAAATATACAGTTTGAAAGTTAAAATGTGTTTTATATCTATTTGTCAGGTCTTTTATTATTCCTGCTGCCCTAAAGGTCCGTCTCACCCTGGTCACCATCTGTTTGAACTGTTACCACCAGGCAGACGGTATGGAACAATCAAAACCAGAACAAATAGAGTAGAGCAGTGAAATTTTAGATTTTTCAATTTTTAATTACAATTCAATGATATTCTATTCTATTACATTACATTTTATTCTATTCTATTTGTGAATATATTGTACTGTGATGATCTCTGTTGAAATCTGTGTAAATTCGGGTCCCCAGCACACTACTACAATCGATAATTTTACACAATGCAAAATGATTTTCCTAATGCCTTTAAACCTAATAACCAAAGAAATGTTTTATACGATATTTTTTATATAATGGGTAAAATGTTAAGAAATATATAATGTCCCTATCATATAAGAACATATTTTTGACAACATAAGATTTATCTAAAATTATTGTATATTTGTTCTAGATTTACCTTTACTAATTGCAAACAGTAGGCTCAATTTAGCCACAGTTTTGTTTTTCATTACTGTTACTGGGCTGACATGTCATTTGTACTCATTTATCTCTGACCAACAAATCTCAATTCTTTTGCATCTAGAAGTGATTTACACTCACAGGGCAGAGCTGCTATTCTTTTTTCATTTCAAGTAAAACATACATACATTTTCCATCAAATTATAAAAAAAAAAAAAAGGAAAATTAAATTTTATATATAAAATCCAGTTTATATGTATATTTAAAAAGGACATATTAATCAAAACTTTTTACAATTCTCTATGTATTAGTCTTTTACAAGTGCATGGTGATCAACCTTATGACTAAACCATTAAATTTGAATCAATTGGTTTTATTTTGAATTAGAATTCAAAACCAGACCTAAACATATTTTAAATCAAGCTCTTTTAAGGTCGCTGTATAATGTCATATTCCTTATATTAGAAATATTATATTCCTGTTGAAGCCGACCCATGGAAAGGAATGGAAAGTCATCTGTTCAAATGAAAATGAAAGAAAATGGAAAATGGTGTCAAATTATTATTATTATTATTATTATTACGAGGCATCTTAAATAAGGTTGTTGGAAATTAATGGATAGTGAAAAAATTCATATTTAGATAACAAATACCTGACTATTATTTAGCCATTAATAATCTAGCTATTATTTAGTTTTTCACCTGTGATAGCAGAGGAAATTAAGCTTCTCATTGCAGTCTCTGTTTTCCCAAACATGTGTTTTGATGTTACGAGCACCACAGCGGTATGGTGGAGCTGGACATGAAGGCAATCTCAGGTTCCATAATTCCCCCTGGCTCAACCAGAACCATTTTCCGTCCAGGAAGCGCAGGCCGGTCCACACATTGTCTGTTTGAGATCGATTGCTCTCCACTTCAGCCGCCAGAACCTGTGACTGGAAGGCCAGGGAGGCCAGGCCAGTGTAGTTCACCTTGCAATACTCATGAGCTTCTTTCCAAGTCATTTTCTCATTTACCAAGACTAAAAACATGTAACAAACAAAAGGCTGTGGTTGATCACAGAACTGAACATTCCAGCCATTTTGCTCAATCTCAGCACAGCCCTGGAAATAATTGAGAGGCTGTGTGCTGTCCCATGGAAAGTAATCACTTTGTGTTTGATCAGACCAAAACCAGTAGTTATTACGACTGTATAATCCAATCCAGGTATTACCTTTGCTCTGCACACTTGTATAGAGCCTGGTGTTTTCCTCAGCATTTGTGACTGTAGCCAGATCCCTGTAGTTTTGTTGGCAGTACCGCTGAGCATTGTTCCAGCTCATGGTGTCTGAAAAAAATAAATATTCTCTTGTCAGACCTGAAGCAACCCCAAAAAGGAGCACTAGAACAGAGATAAATAGGGACATCATCTTTTCTGCTGCAATGTTTTTGACCTCTAAAAACTTTGTACAGGTTTATCAAGTACAACCCTAATAGTTACATAGAATTTACATTAACGCCCTTGAGTTAAATGCAAGAAAAGAAGAATGTTTGAGAGTTTTTGCATCAAATTACCCTAAACAAATTTAAGATACAAAACCATGCGGCATGAGACCAGCAGTGCTACAAACACAAACGGCAGACCAATGATTCTTGATTATCTTTGTAAAAATGATATAATGATATAAATAAGTTCAGCTAAGAAAAATGTACATAAAAAAATGTCTGGAAACTGTTGGAAATTCAAGGAGTCAAAAATTCAAGGAGTGAAAAAGTGGGTGCTGCTGCTACTGCTGTACGTTTGCATTTTTTCAGTAAATAAAAAATTTACAAATATTAATATAATCAAAAATCATTTAAAACAAACCTCCTGATTAAACACCTGCTTGTTTATTCATTAATTAGATTTTTTCAATCAGCAGCATGTGGCATCATAGCACTGCATAAATGAAGTCAGAAGCTTCAGTTAATGTTTATATCAAACATCATCATGATTATGGGCTCCAGATTTATCGGATTTGGTTTGTGTATTTCAGGAACCGAAAGGTGTCAGCTGGTGTTGAAGAATCTTCTGTAGTCCATGTCCAGGTTATTTTTTGAGTCAAAGGCTACATTCACATCACCAGTTGTTACTCAACCTTAATTATTATTTTTTTTACCCTAATGTGACACAATTTTTTTAAGGCTGTCTAAATGCACAAAGCTAATGTTTTTTTTTAGAACGGATCCAAGTCACTTTCATATGTGGTCCCAGATAAATCAAATGCATAGTCATGCGACCTGATCACTTTTAAAAAGATCACTTTTTCCTTCTGTGCGTGCGTAGGGTGCTGGGTGCTCTCTGACGTCAGTCTGCAACAGCAGTGTGAAGATTTCACAGTAGGGTTACAACAGCAAAAGTGAGGCGTCTGGCTTTTTGACATCCTTGTCCTGCGAACAAAACCAGAAGCTTATTTTTTGCCAACCTCGTATCCAATGTTTTACTCCAGAAAGTTGATATATCAGAGGACAGACATGTCCACATTGGAGTCAGATAATAGTCACATGTAACTTGGGTATGTTACAAAATCGTTTAAATTAGCAGTTATGAAACTACTTATTAAGAAACCTGACCTTGACCCCTGTCAGCAGTCCAATTACAGGCCGATATCAAGATTTCGTTTTATCTCGAAGATTCTGGAAAAGGTAGTAGCAGAGCAGCTATGTTAATATCTAAATAGAAATAGCATACACAAACTGTATTAATTAGGATTTTGGCCTCATCACAGCACAGAGACAGCATTTATTAAAGTAGTAAATTACCTTCTATTGGCCTCTGATCAGGGTTGCATCACTATGTTGTGTTATTCGACCTTATTCATGCAGATTTTAACACCATTGATCATAGTATTCTGCTTCACAGATTTGAAAATGTAGAAGAGGAATGGCCCCTTCCTGGCTCAGATCCTATTTGACTGATCGTTATCAGTTTGAAGATTTAAATGGTGACTAGTTTGCATGTTCTTCAAGAGTCAATATTCAAAGAACTTCATTAATCCCAGAGGGAAAGTGCTTAATGTTCTTAAGTAGAGCTTGGTGTTCCACAGGGTTCAGTTTTAGGCCCACTGTTTTTTCCTATTAAAAACCTATTCATTTAGCCAAGCATTGTTGTAAATAGATTTGCCTTAGGTAAAGGAGCAGATTTCTCTCAGTATGTTGCTCCTATGCTGCCAGTGATCCAGACCCCCTCTGCCCTCTGGACCTGTCTGACTCGTTGGAGATCTCTCTGGTTGGAGATCTCATTGCATGGTTGCCTAGCGTGGTCTACCTGGGATGCGTGTGTTGACTGGGGATGGTTCCACTTAACCACGTAGAAAGTCCTGGCCTCAGCTAATGCTGACAGTTATTTTTTGAGAACTTGTTACTGTAGTCGCTCGATAGTTTAAAATAAGTCATCTGTTTTATTTTAAAAACCTAATTAAACCTCATTGTGCTATCACATCTTGATTATGATTCTTGTTTCATACACCAACAGCTTGCAATGATTGTCATGCGAGTGTGTAGGTCACCGGCTACAACTGGCACAATGCTGTGCATGGATGGTGCTATTACTATTATACACTACCAGTCAAAAATATGTACACACTGAGATGTGTACACATTGAGATGTGACTGTTACTTATGTTCTGTAAAGCCTTCATAACAGCTCTAATCTAAGGTACTGTGAATGAGTGAATTCTGAGGCTGTAACTCTAAATAAACTTCTCTGCAGCAGAGGTAAGTTTTGGTCTTGCTTTCCTAGAAAGATCATGAAAGCCAGTTTCATCATGGTGCTCTATGTGTTTTGCCAATGCACTTGACAATACTGTTCTTACAAGAACTATTCCAAAAAGGCTGACCTTTATGTCTTAAAATAACAACCGACTGTTGCTGCTGTTATTGTTGTTACCTAATGTAAGATGTGTTATTTCATATTTTTTTAAATCTGCAGTATTGTTTAGTAATTTAGAAAATAAATCACAAAAAAACAATAAAAAAAACATTGAAATAGAAGCTGTTTCCAAACTTTTGACCAGTATTGTACTTTGGGTTATACTGTGTTGCGGTTGCAATTATGGATTAGAAAATAAAATACATTCCTTCCTGTTATTCTCAATCTAAAGAAATGCCAAAAACAGACCCAGAAATTTGTCCAACCCATCTCTCTTTTATGTAGTGGACATATTCTGTTTATATCATTATTTTGGACAGAGTTTGATTGCTAAAAAGTCACTCAGTATTTTTTTTATAATTCTACAGCTGACCACTAGAGAGCAGCATTTTTGATTTGTTACAGTGTTCTCAGAAATGACTTCCACTTTACAGGAAGATTTCTCACTGGTCTTTTCAAACAGTTATTACAGTCAGTGTAAATCAGGGGTGTCAAACTCATTTTAGGGTGAGGGCCGGATGAGAAGAAATGTGACCATGTGCGGGCTGAATTTTTTTTTTTTTTTTATATCATAGTGCACCAAATTACAACAAATACACTATATTCTGTAAAACTACATTTAACAAGTCCTTAGAAACTGGTCATTAACACTCTTATTTCTTTTTGGGTAAAAAACAATTTCAAGTATAGCAAGCAAAATCCTTTCCTTTAAACATAAATATTACTTGTCAGATACTTTTTAGTAATGATAAAATAAGAAATAAAAAATGCTGCAGATTCTGTGTACAGACAGTTACAATAAATATGAAGCTATAGGCTACAATATAATTTTCAAACTAGAAAAACACTTTACAATTTCTAACAAACTGCCTTTAACAACTCAATAGTTTAGAAAAAAATCATATACAAAAATTAATTCTTTATGGTTAATGCAAATTAAAAGAAAATATCATTCACTTTGGATATGAACATTAACTATACACTACAAATGAGAACTTTCCTTCAACAAATAAAAATCTAGATGAGGTTTGACATACGCAAGTATACACACGTACGCATAATGCTTTTAACTCCTGCTTCCTGACACCTGACTTCTCTTTCCATTTCTCCTGAAACATCCGCCCTTCCAGATAAATTTTTCTTTTTTGGACATTTTTTTTTTAAATTGCGAGTGCTTGCCAAACATCTTCAAATAGCCGAAAATTTTTTATTTAGGCACCAATTTAGAATGCGCATGCGTGTTAGAGGTTTCGGCAGAAGCGCAATAGAAGAGCAGTTAAATGATCAATGATAAAATAAAATAAATAAATAAAACCAAACACAATATTGCAGCAAATACCCGGACATAGACTTTATTTAATACTACTACTACTACTAATAATGATATTAACAAATATATTTGATATTTAAAATTATTGTTTAAATCATCCCACGGGCCGTACTGGACGCCGTATTCGGCCCGCGGGCCATGTGTTTGACACCCCGGTGTAAATCATTGTAATTCTATTTATTTTCACTGTAAATCTTAGTATGCTTGCTAATGGCACATTTGACTTGTACACTCTTAAAAAAAAGGGTTCCTCGAGGTTCTATATAGAACCCTGGGGTTCAGTACTTGGCATTTAGAACCTTTTACCAAAAAAAATGGTTCTATGTAGAACCCTTGCATAGCAAAGAACCTTTTTTTATTAAAATGGTTCTATAATTCATGTTTTATGACTGAAGTGTAAACTAAAGATTATACAACACATTCACAAAGCTTTTTGAGTCAAGACCCATGAGAATGACTTCTGTCAAAAACAAGAGAAAACAAATATTAATGAGCTGTACATTAGCATGAAACTTAAATTTCCTTAAATTAAATTAATTTCCTTTATTTTGTATACCATATTGTGATGGTTTTAATCTTTCGAAGGGAACATTAAAAACAAATAATCGTAAAAATGCTCCCTGGTGGCGTACATGCGTTGCGTCATCTTTGAATTCCTATTGGTGGATTGGCGAAGATGAACCTCGAGACAAGTGACAGTTAATTTTTCAAACTGAAGAGTCCCGAGTCCGCCATTTCTACCCGTTCAAACCCTGAGGTAAGTTAAGTTTTTACATTTTTGAAATGATTTTGCTGAAATATTTAGTATTGCAGTTAATATTTGTATTGGTTAGAGTAGCCCTAGTGTTAAATACTGATACTAGAAGCACACTTTACCTCAGTTAGCTGTCGTGTAACGTTAGTACTGACGGGCTCCGTCGGTTTAGAAAGCCCTGTTAAATTGATTTTTCTCCGGTTTTTAAATGAATTAAGATACAGTATCCGTTTATTTCCTTGTTAATGTTAATGAAATGTTGAATGTTCTTTAATCATCTTTAATGTTGACATTCAAACACATTACAAAGCTTTTTATTATTAAATATATCTCAGATTGTGTTAAACTGAAGAAACAAAGTCATACACGTTGTTTGGCTTGTTGGTGAGTATATTATGGGGTAATTTTAAGTCTATTTAATGACTTCAGTTAATTGGTGAAAAGCACTCAAAAGGTGAAATGTTTGTTTTACAGGAACCCAAAGGTCCTACACCAACCATTGTGTTTAACGGCTCTCCTGATCCCTTCAAGGCTGAAAGCGTCAGCATTATAATGGACAATGTGAACATCATAAGAGAGGCAGACATCGACATGACACAGGCTGTGGAATGCCTGTTTGCAATCTATTTTTTTTTCAATGTGCAATACCCGGTTGACATCAAGCACACAATGACTTTTATTCAAAAATATATGCTTAAACTAAGACAAGAGCATGACACAAGAACACCAATACCTGGACTGAAAATGTACAGTCAACTTGTGTGAATTGTAGTGCCATTTAATAGATGTTTTAATTGTTGATTTTTCATGTTGATTTTATCTGCATTGTCAAATATAAAAAATGATTTGTTGTAAAAGTGAAGTACTGTATATGTACATAAACAAGCTTATGTATGTTTATTGCAAAGTGAAAATGCTTAAATGAAATATCCAAACTAAATGGTTAAATGTAAATGGTTAAATGTAATTAAACATCTTAAATGTAAATGTGAAATTTGCTGTCTAATACAGAAGTATACAGAGGTGTAATTTTAAATATGACTAATATTTTTGTAGAATCAATTGAATAAATGTAAACTTTTTGAATTTTCTGAATTGTTTATATTTTCTTATTCAATAATAACTCGTTTAATAACAAAGAACCCTCAAATGGTTCTATTTAGAACCATCTAACTTGGATTCAAAGAACCATTTGGGGTTCTTTTTATGGAACCCTTTTAAATGGTTCTATATAGAACCATTTTGGAGTTCCATATATGAAGCGGGTGATAGAACCATTTCTGGTTCTAAATAGAACCATTTCTTTTAAGAGTGTACTCATTAGAACTGACATTACTGCACATTTATTTACCCTGTCACCAACAAGAGCAAATTTAAAAAAGTGGACAGCTCCGGCACCGCAGTGTTTACGTCACACATGGCCCGTCTGGGAACAGCATCATGCAGGACAGACATACCTCTACAGAGGGTGGAGCAATTAGCTTGCTTTTGTTTCCTTCACACCTATTTTGGAGCACACAACATTACTCACCACATTGCACATCTGCATTAATGCTCAAATGCTGCACATTTCTTGTTCTTGTTCACACAAAACAAGAATGATTAACTTGCACTTGAAAACATGGACGGTAACACTGTTGCTGACACACACATTATTTTATTCCATACCTCATGTTCCACTTATACTGCTGCTATACTATGCTGTATTATTTTGAACTGTCTTTCTGTTTAACTATAATATACTTTTAATTATTCTTACAGTGGTACCTCAGCATACAAATTTTATCCATTCCAGAGGCAAGTTCCTAAAATTATCTAAAAAAGTAAAATCTAAAATAAATCAATATTAAACATCACTTAACCTCAATTTTTGATTCCTCTTGGCACTGATTGCTTCCAAAAAACAAACCGAAAGCGGCTTCCTTTTCTTCTTGCTACCATCCTTGCTAACATTCTGGCGACCCATGGTGCTATATCTTGCACAGCCGGCATTCGGTTCTGCTCGGTTTGGTTGCTCATATGCCGAAAACGCTTCACATTCTGAATCAAATTTCTTGCAAAATTTCAGCGGTTAAGGTGAACATTCTTAAGGCGGGGTGTTTGTGCAATGTTTTGTACTTTTAGCCCAAATATTTTTATTTTAAAACCTACATTGCTCTCATTGCAATTTTTCTTATTGCAGTAATATCCTTCTGTCTTTCTATTCTATCCTAGAATAGATCTTTTCCATTTTAGATCATGAACAGTTATATAAGCATTTAACTGCATATCATACTTTGTATGATCGTGTATGTGACAATTAAAATTGTATTTTGCATTTTATTGTAAGAAATTGGGGCATTGTTTGTAGTTCACCATGCTGCTTTAAAGAATATTACACTTCTACACTAGTAGGAGATATAAATATAAATATAAATAAATATACGTAAATACCTCATAATGGATGTAATGATGATGACATTATTATCAATGTTGCTTAAAAGCTCACAAAAGGGACTATAGTCTTGATACCTTTCTAATATGTAGGAAATGCAATCTGTATTGTGATTCTACAGTGTAAGTGTTACGATTTTATAAATATCCAGATTTTTTTTTTTTTTACAATTCTAAACAAACTTTACAAAAAAAATCACTATTACAACAAATGATGCTGTGCTGCCTGCTAATGTGTGAATAGTGGACTCCATATTAACTGAGACACATCTCCTGTTATATTGAACTTCCAGCCTCCTAACACTCAGTATCACTGCAAATCAATTAATTACTCAAATTTTCTTTTGATTCTTTAAAGCTGCTTGGTGACAATGCTACTGTTAAAAGTGCTACAGTATGTAGAAACATTGAATTGAACCATCAGGCCCATATGTGCTTTTTGAACATTACATTCTACTTTAGTCTCACCCTTCTGTTAAGATGACCTGCATTCCACTGGGAACGGGTTATAATAGCTTTTTGGAGCAGGGCTATGGGGATATGCTCATTTAGCTCCAAGAACATTAGTGCGTATATAGTGCCTTGTAAGAGTATTCATACCCCAACACAAAGTGGTTGTGAAGTGAAAGAAAAATTATGAAAATTTTCCAAATTCTTTACAAAAAGATATCTGAAAAGTGTGTAGTGGATTTGTATTAAGCCACCTTTACTCTGATACAGTACCTCTATCTAATATCCAGTGAAACCCATTGCCTTCAGAAAAAAGTCACCTATTTGGTAAAATATTTAGTTTGATTAATTATTTACAAATTAATTAGTAATTAGTCCACCTGTGTGTAATTTAATATCTGTATGAAAACAGCTGTTCTGTGAAGCCCCCAGAGGTTTGTTAAAGAACATTAGTGAATTAATAGGAACACACCAGACAGGTCAGGGATAAGGTTAATTTTAACGCAGGGTTAGCTGAGCTTTGAAAATAGAAAGAGTATGACACCACCTACCAAGACATGGCTGTCCACCTAACGTGACAGGAAAGCATTAACCAGAGAAGCAGCCCAGAGTCCCATAGTACTGTAAGTCTGGAGGAGCTGCAGAGATCCACAGCTTAAGTGGAAGAATCTGTCTACAGGTCAACTATTAGTTATGAACTTCACAAATCTGGCCATTATGGAAGATTGACATGACAAAAACATTGCTGAAAGAAAGCCATAAAAAGTTCTATTTGCAGTTTGTGGCAAGCCATGTGTGCGACATACCAAACATATGGAAGAAAGTGCTCTGGTCAGATGAGGCCAAAAATAATATTTTTTTGTCAAAATACAAAACGGTATGTCTGGTGAAAAACTCTGTGAAACATGGTGGTGGCAGCATCATGTTGTGAGGATGCATTTCTTCAGCAGTGACTGGGAAGCTGGTTAGAGTTGATGGGAAGATGGATGGGGACAAATACAGGGCAATCTTAGAAGAAAACCTGTTAGTCTGCTAATGAGACTTGAGACTGGGGTGTAGGTTTAACTTCCAGCAGAACAATTAAACACAGGTGGACTCTATTTACTAATAAGGTTACTTCGAAAGGCAATTTGGCTGGATTTTAGTTAGAGGTATTAGAGTGGGTATTAAATAAGGATGGGTTACCTGTTGAGTCTGGTTCCTCTCAAAGTTTCTTCCTACTACTATCTCAGGGAGTTTTTCCCTCGTCACTGTCGCCCTCGGCTTGCTCATCAAGGACTATCTGACCATTTTGATTCATACACATTAAAATTCCATACAAACCTAAATAATTCTTTTGATTGTGTAAAGCTGCTTTGGGACAATGCCAGTTGTTAAAAGCGCTATACAAATAAAATTGAATTGTATAGAATAGAGTAAGGGAATAGAAATACACACCAGACCTTTTTTTGTACCATTTATAATTTTCCCTTCACTTGACAATTATGTGCCACTTTGTGTTGGTCTTGATGTAAAATGCCAATGAAATACATTAACGTTTGTGGTTGTAAGGTGACAAAATGTGAAAAAGTTCATGGGGTATGAATACTTTTGCAGGCCAATGTATTGTATTTAGTTTTGGTGTTGATTGACCGCAGCCACACATGAGTCCACTAGCATGTCTAATATTTCTGGTGCACTAAACTCCAAGTTGTTTTCTCTATATTTTTTCTCCATATAGTGTATCGCCACACACTCTCACATCCCTATGATTTGAATGCTGATTTGACCATTGCTTTAAGTGTCATTTGAGTATGATGTCACAGTGCTCACTAAATAAAAAGTGACAGAACGCATAACCCTTACACATCACACAACCTGAATTATATGTGGTCAGTTCTTAGATGCTGTAATGCTCTGGACACCACAAACATTCACTTGTAGAAGTTTCCGGCTTTAAGTCCCTAAGGTCTGGGGAGACCTGAGCAATGTATATTTTAAAAAAAAAACCTGCTATACTGTGAACTAGCTGTATTTTATTTCCGCTATTTAACCATTTAAACATGAGCATGCTCAGTATTTCTAGCAATATGTTCTCATCAAAGAAAAGTTCCTGTGCTTATAAAATTCATCACAAAGAAAATAAAATACTAAAAAACTAAAAAAAAGCCAAAAACGATTGCTGGTGTTTTGACTCTAATGTTTTTCAATGCATTTTGTGCAAAGGAACTTTTTTACATCACTATCCAGGATATGTTTTGTTTTATTATTTTATTATTTGTTTTATTTATTAGTTTGGGCTCCATTTTAAAAGGTTGTGGCTCTATTTAAACGTGTGTTTTTCATTTTTAACACTAGGCTTGTTTATCACTGATATAAAGAAAATGTAGTCTTTCTCTCACCGGCCCACCCCACAGCTTTCAGATTTACATGACATTTGCAGTTGTTTACTCCACAAGACACCCTGACATAAAATGAAGGGCACATCAGTATTTGATCAAATTACCATACTGTAAGCAAATGAATTGTTGGGATAAGCAAAGAATGTCAAAGTTAAAAAAAAAGACGATTGCTCGGGAGTGTGTGGTAATGGTTTCATAGGTTAGAGTTACTGCAGGTCTCACTCTGCCTCAGTTAGGGTAAGTGTTCATGATTCAACAATGAGACTGGAAAAGCAATGGCACCCATAGGAAATTTCCAAGGTAAAAGCCACTGCTGACCAACACATCTCACATTTGCCAAAATATATCTTGATTATTCCCAAGACATTTTGGAAGGTGTGTTCCCCATTACATCTAGTGTAAAACTAATACAGCACTGCATACAAAATATCAACATACAAACAGGTTTTCCCTTAATAAATAAAAACACCCTTTTTTAAAATGCATTTTTATTTAATTGGGTTATGTTCGTGTAATATTAGTTTGTTTAATGATCTGAATAATTTTAAGTGTGACAAATATGCAAAAAAAAAAAAAACAGGGAGGGAGCAAATTTCATCTTTATCAAGTCATGTAGACATTGTTAAGAACTTAAAAATACTTGAAGTTCAAATCAGGTATCAGAATGGAGAAGAAATAATGATTTAAGTGACTTTGAGCGTGAAATGGTTGTTAGAGCCAGAACAGCCCATCAGTATGTTTTTATGGTGTCTGAGTATGTCCACACACAACAATGTCTTGAGTTTGCAGAGACTGTCCCGAAAAAAGAGATAGTATCCAGTGAGCAACAGATCTCTGGGCAAAAATGCCTCGTTGATGCCAGAGGTAAAAAGGAGAATGGCCAGACTGGTTCGAGCTAATAGAGAGGCAACAGGAACTCAATTAACACCTTACAACTATGGGGGTATGCTGAAGAGCATCTCTGAATACACAACATGTCAAACCTTGAAGCAGATGGGCTACTGCGGCAGAAGACCAAACTGGATGACACTTCTGTCAGCTAAGAACAGAAAACACTGCATGAAAAGAGCTGCTCAACATGTCCGTATACGTCCGCATGGGTACTGTTTCAGATGTCTCACTGTTGTCATGGTAGATAATCCTCTCAGGATTTTTTTTTACACCCAAGAGATATTTGCATTTCACACCTATAGCCCTTTCAGGTCAAGTTCAAACTAAAACGCTTTATTGGTTCTTCTTCTTTTTAGCCCAACCCAAAATCTTAACAGACGGCAGACTTGAGTCCTGTAAAAATTGTGTAAGTGAAAAACTTTAATGGCTTACAACAACTGCCTTTGTTTTACAAAATAATTTATAAAGAGTTTCACATGATTGCTAGACCAAAAACAACACAGAAAAAGAAAATAAACAAACATTTGGCAGTTCTTCCTGTGTCTTCTGTTGTATCATATCCACTTTTCTTTAGAGCTCCTTGAGACGCTGCAGATGCAGAGTCTATTGGTGAGGTCCAAGCCCCCCCTCGCCTTAGAATAACAGTAGGCATCTAACACCTTTAACTTACAGCATCCATCCATTAACATATGACAGGCAGCCAGTGACCAGCAGTTCTTACAACTAGCTATATTTCGTCACAGTTTCCCAGGTCTGTCTACTGACTTGAGTAACATAGTTGTTTGTGGACATTTTCGGATTTTTTTGTAACCTGGACCAGTTTTTACCCGTATTTATCCGACAAACTGGAAATTAACTGGAAATTTACTGTTTCCACATACTTCCGGATTGGGCTCTTTTCATGCAGTGACAGAGACTACCTATAAACAACATAACTGCCTGGATTCATTTTGCTCTGTAACAATGGCTCAAATGCTGGTGGTGATGGTTTAATGGTGTGGGGGAGATTAAAAAAAAAAAAAATACTAGCAAGGCGTAACTAATGAAGTGGCTGTGAGTAAATGTTCTAAGCCTGTCAATGCATTTTATTAGATTTGAAATGAAACTTCACACACCATGCTGGTTTTTATATCTTTAAAAAATGAAAAACAAATTCTCATTATAAACAAACATTTATTTAAAAAAAAAATTGGTAAAACATTTCTTATTTTATCTCTCTATCAATGCCAAATAAATGCCTTGAAGTAATAGTTCAACTCTATATATTTTAAAAACACACCAACTCACATCACAGCATTTGCATTTACATGACCTTTCGACTTTTCACTGTGTCATTGGGCAGACGTGTTTTTCCTGACATACGGCAGTACAACATCTCTGCCAGTCAAATTACCTAATAACTAATCTCTTCAGGCAAATTACATTCCTAAACAATAAATGCTTGCAGGAAGGACAATAAATGTCATAACAAAACACGATACTGAACTTTTTAAAACTCTACTAGTTTATGCTCCAGGTTTGACTAGTGTTCTAGTAGATACATGAGCAGGCTCCAGTTAGAGTCCTTATGCTCCTGCCAATGTTCTTTGATTTAAAGGTGCAACCTCTTTGTTGGTCAGATTTAAGATCCCATAACAAAAAATCTGTCATTCATCATAGTATATATTTTGGATATATTTGTTTTAAGGAAGGATGAGATATAAAAGAGTACCTGTGGAAGATTGGAGACCTTGAAAACATATTTTTGTTGTTGCAAGCCCCATGTTGGTTACATGGAGCTAGACTTGAAGGGAGTCAGGCCATTATCTCCGAGCAACCCTTGCTTACCCAGAGCCAGTTTCTTTACAGTGCAGTCCAGTCCACACACTGTTTGTTGTGGTCTGATTGGTCTCTGGCAGGTCTGTCCAGTAAAGTTCATCCTGCAATACTCAAGAGCATGTTTTTGTTCTGTGGGAATAAACCGGTGTACCTATAGGTACACCGGTTTCTTCCCACAGAACAAAAACATGCTCTTGAGTATATATATATATATATATATATATATATATATATATATATATATATATATATATGCTACACATAGCACATAGTGATCCAAACCCCCCTTTACCCTCCAGACTGACTGACTCATCCTGGTGCCCTGCTTGGTGCTGGTTGGAGATGTGCATTCACCTTAATATATCAAGCCATGACTAACCCCCCCAAAAAGCTAAGATATACAGTAAACATAAAAAAAAAATGGTGTGCTTAAATAAAATAAATTGCCAGAAAGTGGAAGACTTGTAAATTATGTTTTATATTTTGCTGTTTAAAAGTGTGTAAACATGCCATGGATACAATGACAGAGAATGTTGGTATTTAGAAAAGACACTACGCACAGTACTATACAAATACAGTTTAAATTCAAAAGACAAGTTTAAGATTCCATCAAATTAAAATTATAACTACGACATAACCATTGTTAACAGTCACTATATCAGATCATCAGCTTTAACCCTATTAAAGGGTAAGAAATAAATATCTATTTAAGCTGTTTTCTAAAAAAAAATATTTTCAAAGTTTAAAGTTTAAGAAATTTATTTGAAGTAGCAAAAAAGGGATAGAAAATATTGACATATAATTCATTTATATATGGGTTTTTAAAGAACATAAATGTACCCTTTCCCAATTTTTGTACACTTTAGAAATCCTCTTCCAGTGCATACAGTCATGTTTTAACCTTATGACCACACTACTCATACTCTAAATCTAGCTCTGATGAGATTCAGGCTGTGAATTTATTCTTTTTGAAGATGACTGCAACCCATGGAAAGTGATCTGATAAGAGAGAAGGGAAAAAAAAACATGATTAATTTGTTGTATGCTTTTTTTTAATGTATTCATTTTCAAAATAATGCTGACACTGTGATGCAAGTTATATATATATATATAATAAAAGAAAGGTTTTGTCTGTACAGTGGTCAGAATTCGCTCTTTCAATTATATATATATATATATATATATATATATATATATATATATATATATATATACACATTGTAGGACCTAAAACCAGTCTCGAAATTTTTTGACAAAATCAGCTGGACATACAGACGGATAAACAGATCTGTCTGTATGTCCAGCTGATTTTGTCACAGTGTGGGAGAGTTTTATCTTCCACTTGTTGATGTTACCTTAATTAAAAATAATAAACACTGTATATCTAGTCAAAAAGGACCAAAGAACGACTCAGGATTCTGTGCAGATCGGCATAAAGTAAGCAGGATTTATTGCAGCAATAAAACCCAAGTGAGCCCTACTTGTTATGCTTAGATGGTTAATCCAAGCATGATCAAGAGCAGACTGTCTGACAGTTACATGGGGTGGGATGCACATCTTATCTCCTCCCTTAGTGCTTATTTTTACACGTTTCAATTCTACATTGTGTGTCCGCCAAGTCTGGCACCTGGCACCTTATCTTGTCTATTTTTTTACCCATGTACTTTGGGTACACACTCTACACTGAGTATCACTACCCATCCCCTTACTGTTTATGTTTCATGACCTGTCTCATAGACGTTTGCTTTTCTTGTCTCACCTCTGAGTGAACCCATTATGTTTTATGACCTGTCATACTCTCTGCCTTCTTCTATATTATTTCACTAAGATTAATAATATGTTGATTAATATTATTATATTGTTACATTGCTGCCTACACAAATAGATTTAACTAAAATATGCTTACAACAGCATGATGCAAAATCAGACCAGACAGACTTTAATGAAATTTTGCTTGTCCTTCAGTATTTGCTTGAAGTTAAATTAAAATGTTGAGTAGAAGGGATGTTATGAGCAAGTTTGTGCCAGATTACCTTACAGCAGCCATCGCTCGCTTTTTAGATGAATATAACGCTTTTGCTCTCAAATTGGGTGTGGCTATACACTTCACTCAACAGATAGTTTACCGTTAATACACAGAGAACGCGCAAAGCGCCCAAATACTCACACAGCATGGCTTACTTCAAATAAAATCTGTAACTTTTAAAAACTGAATCTTTAAAGATGAATGGACAGATCAATGTATGATTATTCTTCCTGTGGGAAGTTTAAAACTATTTTTTACCCATGTGCTAATAACAAGCAGTGAGGTCGTTAGAGCAAACATATCCACAGCAGTCCGAGGTGAGGGTGTTTAAAAACCCAATCTGTGTGTATGATGTGCTAAAATCATGTGCTGGATATAAGAATCTACTTTAAACAGGGAGTTCATTTGGCTGACGACAAAAGAAGTACAACTTACTGTAAAGTAAACAAGGTGTAGAATACGCCACCTTACACTATTACTACACTTACCACTATTACTACATACATTAAAACTGATCAGCTTTTATTTAAGCTTTAACCTTTTAACTGTTAAGACACTTTATCCTAACATATAGTGTCTATGCCGCTTTTGTCCACTCACTTACTATGGGCAATTCGGGAACACCAATCAGCCTAATCTGCATGAGTGGGAAACAGAGTATTCAGAGGAAACCCACTAAGCATGGGGAAAACATGCAAAATCCATGCACACTGAGGTGGGAATCAAACCCAGATCCTGGAGGTGCAAGGAAACAGTGCTAACCACTAAGCCACCGTACCACCCCTGATTATGTATATTGCTAATAATTTTTCTTGTGGATTAATAAAAGGTAAAAAAAATAAATAAATTACCTCTCCTTAGTAGTAGCACAGGAAACTAAGCTTCTCATTGCAGTCTCTGTTTTCCCAAACGTGTGTTTTGATGTTACGAGCACCACAGCGGTAAGGTGGAGCTGGGCATGCAGGCAACACCTTGTTCCCCAATTCCCCCTGGCTTAACCAGAACCATTTTCCATCCAGGAAGCGCAGGGCAGCCCACATACTGTCTGTTTGGGATTGACTGCTCTCGGTTTTAGCTGCCAGATCCTGTGAGTCAAAGGCCAGGGAGGCCAGGCCAGTGTAGTTCACCTTACAATATTCAAAAGCCTCCTCCCAAGTCAGTTTCTCATTTATTAAGACTAAAAACACGTAACAAACAAAAGGTTGTTGTTGATCACAGACCTGAAGTTTCCAGCCTGTTTGCTCGATGTCAACACAGCCTCCGTTAAGATTAGAAGGCTGGGTGCTGGCCCATGGAAAATAGTTGCTTTGTGTTCCATCAGACCAAAACCAATATTGGCCTTTGTATAAGCCAATCCAAGTAGTATTTCTGTTCTGCTTAACTGCATAGAGTCTGTCGTTTTCCTCAGCATTAGTGATTGAAGCCAGATCCCTAAAGTTGTGTCGACAGTACCATTGAGCATTCCACCAGTTCATAGCTTCTGAACGAAAAATATATTGTCTTGTCAGACCTGAAACAACCCCAAAAAGGAGCACAAGAACAGTGATAAACATAGACATCTTCTATGCTGTGATGATTCTGAGCTCTACTTAAAGTTTGAACAGGTCTCTCAACTAACTGCAACATTTATATTTACATGGCATTTACATAATTCTGCCTGCTGCCTTCTATCCTCCAGTCAGGCACTATTGGTCATCTCAAGCTCAAGATATAAGTGTTGGATTGTTGTGACCGCGCACAAATTATGAAATCCTCTACCCTCTGATATTAGGATTGTTTCCAATGCCACATTATTTAGGGCCAAATTAAAAACCTTTCTATTCTCTCAAGCATATAATGTGAATTAATGTGTCTACTAGTTATAACGTACTTATCAAATGTTCTTTTAAAGTGGTGTTTTACTGTTATGTTTTATATGCCTTTGTTCTCTGTTTTATTTTCACTTTTATTATGTAAATTTATAAGACAAATTTTATTCCTCTTCTCTATTTTAATTGATTTTAATCAATGTTTTATTTTAGATTATTCTCACCAATTTTCTGTTTAACCTTGTAAACCACTTAAGTCAAGCATGTGGTTATTATTTAACGTGCTATACAAATAAATTTTAATTGACTCCAAGTTAGTGAAGTCACCTTATTTAAAATGTATTTATGTATTTACTTTTCCAGGTTCCTTAAATATGTGCTACTCAGTGTGCTTTAGATAGCAGCCCCTTTTTCTGGGTCGGTATTGACAAGCCCCAGAAGTGGTTTGTAGTGTCTGATGAGTTGTCATTATTCATGAATTAGCATAACAAAAATGTAAGGTGTTTGCTCCTCTCATTGCAAAGTACACATGCTGATGAGATCACTAAATTGAAAACACTGATGTGCAGGGGTGAAATCTCAGGCAACACAGACAGTCCATCTGGTGTGTACGTATTCTGCAATTCAGTAGAATGCATACAGCCACAACAAAAACAGCAGTGAATTCCCATGATAAATAAAAAGGTCTGCATTTAACATTCACAATCTACAATAGTGGTAAGCAGTATCAAGAAATTAATACTGTATAGAGCCTTTATGGAGTATTGGCAAGAAGAAAGCCATTGTTAAAAGGAACCCACAAGAAGCCCCTTTTGCAGTTTGCAACAAGCCATGTGAGGGACACAGCAAACATGTGATGCTCTGGTCAGATAATATTTTGTCCTGAATGCAAAATCCCATGCAAACACCAGAACCTGAAGAGACTATTGTGAACACACCACTGTGAAACATGGTTGTGGCAGCATCATGTTGTGGAGATACTTATCAGGGTACCTGTTAGAGATTACAAAAGACTTAAAACTGGGTCAGAGGTTCACCTTGCAGCAGGACAACGACCCTAAACATGCAGCCAAAGCAACAATGAAATGGCTTAGTCCGAAGCATACTGATGTGTTGGAATGGCCCAGGCGAAGTCTGAATAACCCGCAAGAGGGTATAAATTGTACACCTGGGGCCCAAGAGGTGCCCAAATTTCCACAAAAAATGTGGACTTGACCCGTAACTAGTCCCATAATGTTTGTCGTAGACCCATGCAAGAGGTGTTAAATTATGGAATGGGGTGCTTGACATGATTTTTCGGGCTGGAAATTGCCCCTGCCCCTGCAATACCTATAAACTTCATATAAGGGGAGGTGCTGGTTGTACTGCAAATCTGGTGTTAGAATTGGAGAGATGCTTCAGAAAAAAAGGAAGCACAGCAGTATGGAAATTTAAGTACTTAAACAAATTAAACACGTCATGTGCCAGAGCATAAAGACTGGTATTAGAGGTAAAAACCTAGCAAAGGCAAAGATATGTGATGCTTTGAGTGCCGTGTCAATCAAAGGACACATGGTAAAAGTGGTTTAATGACTCATGGAGTGAGGGCACCTACAGTATGCTAGAGTTTTATGTACTTGAGGAGTTTATATTAACTAGTTGGTTAATGTATTCATTCACAGCCATTCATCCGTCTCATCAAATCTTTGGCAATAGCATCTAATAGCAATCTGTAATCTGTATTTTGTGAAATAATAATTCAAAATAAGAAAATGAAAATAAGAATCCAAGGGATTTTAGGGTCAAAACTTAGTAGTATTCCACAAATTAAACCATCCAATTAGTATAATTCTTCTAAAAACATATGATGATCTAAATTTGATGTTTTCTCAATTTTCGAACTATGTACCACGCTTTTTACAATCAACACTGTAACAAAGCCTGGCGATTTATGTATGAGACTACCGTAGTGTTGTCCACCCGCACTAGGACATGGTTGCCTCTCAACTGCTGGAGGAAGTATTTCAGGGCCAGAAATAGAGCCATCATTTCAAAGCAATTGATGTGCCACGTGAGAATATGACCTCTCAAGATCCCTTGGGTTGGACAGCCATCTAAGATCGCACCCCAGCCCGTAAGGGAAGCGTCTGTTGTTGGTGTCTAGCGATGACAAGACGCACCTAGAGTGGGACTAAAAGTTAGAAACCAGGGTCTGAACCACATAGAAAGAGTACGAAGCCCCTGACGAGTAACCCTTATTTGCCTCTGGGGATTGGCCCTTGAGTGAAGGTATTGGCCCAAAGGTATTACCATGGACGCAGCTCCAATGAGACCACGCGCAGGAGACAGCTGTGCCCGCATTGCGATTGAATCCCATGTGCTGCCCAAATATGTTGTCTTCTGAGCAGGAAAGAGAATGCTTTTTGTAGCGCTGAGTCTCAATCCTAAAAAATCGAGATGAGCTAGGACGACATCCCGATGTCGAATCGCTAGCTCTTGAGACTGAGCCAGAATCAGCCAGTCGTCTATGTAATTCAAAATACGCATGCCCTGGAGTCGTAAAGGAGCGGGAAAGAAACCTCCCAAAGGCCTGTTCATATAGTTTTGCCTGCCGAAACCTAGTGGCGACAGAATTAACAGCGTCACCAAAAATGCCGGAAGACGAGATGGGGGTATCACGGAGGAAAGCACAATCCTTATCCTTGATACCCGTGAGGTTAAGCCACAGATGTCTCTCCGTGGAAACCATGGAAGCCATAGAGCGGCCGATAGCATAGGCTGTCTGCTTGGTTACTCAGAGACAGATCTGTGGCCCGGCGTAGCTCTGGAAACCCTCTTCCCTCTGAAAAAGATCTGTCACATGGAGGCACGCATCTCCTATCGAACTCTGCCATATTGGTAAGTTAATATTTTCTTTTCTATGTATATTCGCTTGCACACACACACACACGCAAACACAATGCGGTTCTGAAAACAAAAAGACTTGAGGATGTTCCTGGTTCACTGCTATTTATAACCTGCAGGTGCACCTCATCAGATGACATCACCTGACCGAGGTTATACAGTATAAGCCAAAATTTGACGTGTTTGATACACACATGCTTCACAAAGAGATGTTCCCATAGCGTTTTCATGCAGCACCGAGTGTAGCTTTTGAAAGGTAAGATGAGGAAAAAACCTCGAGGGAACCAGACTTGAAAGGGAACTGATTTGTTTAATACCAGATAGTATAATCATAAATAAATCAGTTCTATATCTCTGTTCTCTGATGTCGAAAGTCATTGTATAATAGGAAATGTTTTTGTTGAGGAACTGTTCACTGATGGAGACTTGGGTACAAAACAGTTTGTGTCAATTTCAGTCTCTAAACGATTGCCGCTACAATCCATCATAGTGAAACTGTCACTTTAATTGGATAATTTAAGTTTATTTTATACTATGCTCTTCAGGCTTTCTGGGGTTGACAATTGACTTCATTGTTTGCCCAGTCATTTTCTGTTATTTTCTGTTTTTCCATTGTTAAAGTCATCCTATAATTTACTCTTTTCCTCCACCTAACATAAGGCATTCTGGTATGTAAATTGGCTACTCTAAATAAATGAATACATATAAATAAAGGTGAAATGGTTTTAAAACTGAAGCCTCATTCACAGCATGAAAGGGTGACATCTGCTGGTGAAGAGTGTGTGATGCAGTGAAATAAAGTCCTGTCTTCTTGGCCAATCTATCTCTCTATCATCTTACCTTCAAATTAATATATCCTCTAAATATACACACACTATACAGGGCCATATGTGGATCTTTGTCAGACCTGTAACAAAAATGTCTTTTTATTACGTTTCACAATCTGAAACTTAGGATATACAGTATGGATAGATAACGTACTTTATTAAGTTTATTGTAATGTAAACAATTCTACTCAACTTGTAGACATTAATAACTCCTGCAAGCTTTACCCAAATAGCACAAATTGGTCAAATGCAATATGTATGACACAGTTATGAGAAATCCTTAAAATAAACAAATTGCCACTTTATTCTGATTAGGATTTCACCATAATACTCATGGTCACAGCTTATGCTATTTTTCTAAACTGAAATGTAATTTCCTCTGATATTGTTAAGATCTAGTTACTGAAATTAATACTAATAAACATAATGTATTATTCATTAGTGGTTTTGGGCTTAAGTGCCCCAATTTATGCTTCATGTATTTGATTGCATACTTAAAGTACAAAGTACATTTACATTTAGCATTTAGTGACATACTCAGTTATATTTAGATACTTAAATATACATAGAAGTTAGTTATAGAAGTACAGTATACAAAATCAATAGTAGAATTGATAGAATAATAGAACATCACCATGGGTTACCCAGTGCTATATTATCATGATACCTAGGTGTTGATTCGATTTGGGATATTTAAAAATTCAGTATCACAGTTTTAAGGTCTTGTTCACACGGGCATTAAATTTTAGAGCGAACGCGCTCTGAACGTCCTAGACGTTTATGTTGTGTTTTGTAGTGGCGATCGATTGACTTCTACACTGGCGTTCATTTGTCTTTGTCTAACGTCAGCCTGCAGCCCAAATTGTAGTTTGTGTGTTAACCTGTCGGGGGCAGTGTGTCGGGAACCGGATATGAAAGCCCGCCGCTACTGGGTTCACAGTTGACTGCACAACGTCGGATTAAAAGAAGTTTTTTTTGTGGTTTGTGAAGAAATGCGAAAATTTCCGCGTAAGTTTTTTTAATTTTATTTTATTTTGCCTTTTTCCGGATTTCCCTATGTATAGCATGTAGGATTATGGGATATATCCGGTCCTCCGAAGCGTAAAATGAACATGAAGAAAACGCACTAGAAGCGTTTTCCTTGCGTTTGCTGGGATTTGAACGGCAAAAAAAAAAACACTCTCATTGACCATTGATAAATATAACCAAAACATTTAGAAACAACATGTAAATAAAGTAAAATCTGAAATAAATAGATATTAAACCTCACTTAACCTTTTGCCACAATTCCTTTCAAACTGAAAGCAGCTCCGTTTTCTTCTCGCTACCGTCCTTGCTAACATTCTTGGGACCCATGGTGCTATGTCTTCACTAAATTATAAAAAAGTAAAAAAAAAAAAAAACCGCACAAAAGAATATGTAAACTGCTTCACTTTGCTTTCCAAAGATATGACTCCCGGACATACGTGCAACTTAGCTGACATTCAGTGTGGCTCTGTTTGGTCACTCATATGCCAAAAACGCTTCACATGCCGAGGCAAATTTCTTGCAAAATTTCAGTTCTTAGAGCGAAAATTATTACGCCAGGGTGTTTGTAGACCAAGGTACCGCTGTATATTTGTATAGTAATTTTGCAAATTGTAGATTTGTACATTTAGCCCAAATGTTTTTATTTTATAACTTACATTGTTCTCACTGCAATTTTTCTTATTGCAGGAAAAATAATTCCTGTTCTACCATAGAATAAATCTTTCCTTCAAAGAATATTACACTTCTACATTAGTAGGAGATATAAACATAAATAGATATAAATATCTTCTACTAATGGATGATGACATTATCAATGTTGCTTAAAGGTTTAAAATGGGGTACATACAGTGGGGTTACATAGCCTTGATGGTTTTCTAATATGTATGAAATGCAATCTATATTGTAATTCTACTGTGTAAATATCACAATTTAAATATCCAGATTTAATTTTTTATATAATAATTATATTAATAATTCTAAACAAACTTTACAAATTGCTGTGCTGCCTGTTAATGTGTGAATAATGGACTCTATATTACCTTAAACACGTAAGAATCCTGTTATATTGAACTTCCAACCTCCTAACACTTAGTATAACAGCAAATTAATTCATTTTGCTCATTTTCTTTTGACTCTGCAAAGCTGCTTGGTGACAATGCCACTGCTAAAAGTGTTGTGCTAATGTGCTTTTTGAACATTACATTCGATTTCTGTTAGACACCCTTTTGTTAAAATTTACATTTAGGCATTTGGCAGACGCTTTTATCCAGAGCGACTTACAAAAAGTGCTTTGAAGTTTACATCAATGGATACATACTTACACTGGGTTAACTAGGTTAATAACTAAGTGTGTGTGTGTGTGTGTGTGTATGTGTATGTGTGTTTCCAAGTACTGGAGAAACAGATGCGTCTTAAGTCGTCGTTTAAAGATAGTCAAAGTCTCAGCTGTACGGACATCTAGAGGAAGTTCATTAAAATGACCTGCATTTTTCTGGTAACGGTTTATAATAGCTTTTTGGAGCAGGGCTATGGGGATATGCCCATTTAGCTCCAAGATCATTAGTGAGTATATATACAGAATATATAGTGCCTTGTAAAAGTATTTATACCCCAGAACAAACTGGTTGTGAAGAGGAAGGAAAATATAAAATTTATTTAGTTTTATTATTTAGTTTTATTAATTATTATTTATTAGTTATTAGTCCACATGCGTGTAATTTAATCTCCATATAAATACAGCTGTTCTGTGAAGCCCTCAGAGGTTTGTTAGAGAACATTAGTGAACGAATAGAACCACTCAGGACAGGTCACACCAGACAGACCAGGGATAACTATGCACCGTCTGACTGGCGGTGAGTCACACCTTAGATTTCGTTTACAATAGCCTCATTAAAACTCACCATACTGATAGACACACACACATTGCTCGTCCTATAGAAACTGTGTCTGTTTTCCAAATTGTGAGAAAAAAAAGAATAAATTCATTAAAAGCACACAAAATAACCTAATAACCATAAAATCAGAAAAGGGCCAAATAAGTAACAAAAATTTACTTCTTAAGTTTGGACTTAACATTAGATCCCTTGTGCCTAAAGCACTCATTGTTAATGAAATCATCTCAGAGTATTGTCTTAAATGAATATATTGGTCTGAACGAGTCTACTCCGTCAGGATATCTCTGTATGAGCCCCGTCAAACTGGTCGTTGAGGTGGTGTTGCAACTATCTACAACAACTTACGTAGCTCATGTTTAACTTATTCAAAGTGCTCATCATTAGTGTTGTACTCACTGACATTCATGATAAATCTCTGCTATATTTTGCCTTGGCCACCGTGTATAGAAACCCGGGTTCCTAGGCTGATTTTCTTAAAGTGTTTGGACATCTACTGGCACTCTGACAAGGTGTTGATAGTGGAGATTTTAACATTCACATAGACGATGCCAATGACACTTTAGGACTCGCATTTATGGATTTGCTAAATTCCTTTAGGGGTAAACTCATCATTTTAAACATACCCTAGATTTAATTATATCCCATGGTATAGATGTCACTAATATTGAGATTCTCCCTCAAAGTGATGATATCACAGACCATCGCCTCTTAGTATATACTGTAGAACAGATTAGCTGCGTCTCCCCACATTATCGATTTAGTGGACATATTAATCCGACCACCAAAGACAGATTCACAAGTAATCTGCCGGATCTGTCCAAACACATTACTAGACCCCTAAATGCAGATGATCTAGATAAAATTACTAACAGCATAGGCACTGTTTTTACCAGTACATTAGACACCGTTGCCAAAAAGGTAAGAAAAAAAACGACTGCACCATGGTACAATAGTCATATGCATACCCTCAAGAAAGCAACCTGTAACTTAGAGCGAAAGTGGAGAAAATCTAAATTTGAAGTTTTTAGAATCGCATATAAAAACAGCATGTCCAGCTATAGACAGGCTCTAAAAGCTATCTAAGTCAACTGATAGAAAGAAACCAAAACAATCCCAGGTTCTTATTTAGTACAGTGGCTAAACTAACAAAAACATATCTGCAGAGAGTACTCCATCACAGTTTAGTAGTGAAGACTTTAATGAAAAAAACAAATTTTTTAATGTAAAAAAATAATAGTATCAGGAGGAAAATAATGAATGTTCAACCTCTAACAGCATCTCGTGATCCAGTCCAGCCTAAAGCTCCACATTTAGATTTTCAGTGCTTTACAAGTATACTGTAGGACAAGGAAGAGTATAGAAAGAGCTGTACAAACCTATCACCACGGCTAAATCAACAACATGCTTGTTAGATCTAATCCAAACTAGATTTCTAAAAGAAGTGATACATACAGCTGGGGGAGCCACTTCTAAACATTATTAATTCCTTACTACATTTAGGTCATGTCCTTTAATCTTTTAAGTTGGCAGTTACTGTATTAAGCCTCTTTTAAAAATTTTTAATTTAGATCCAAATGAAATAGCAAACTACAGTGGAACCTCGGATTACGAGCATAACTCGTTCTGGAAGCAGGCTCGTATTCCAAAACACTCATAAGAAATTTTCCCATAAGAAATAATGGAAATTAAAATTATTCGTTCCACAGCCCAAATAAATAAATACATAAAAATAATTAACACAAAATATAAAGTAAAAATAAAACAAATTAACTTGCATGTTACTTTAAAAAGTAAAAATAAATCCCGACCAATAAATGTTTCCATTTATGTGTGTGTGTTTTTCTCCCTCCTGCACTGCTGAGTGTGTGTTATGTGTGTGTGCGAACGTAATTTGACACCGTGCCGGTTGTGTGTGAGTGAAGCACCCCCTCTCTGTTTCTTACACACACACATTAAAGGCGAGAGAGAGAGAGAGAGAGAGTAAGAACCGGCACGGTGTCAAATTACGCGCGCACACACACAACACACACACTCTGCAGCGCAAGAGAAAGAGACACACACACACACACAAATTGATTATACCAGTAAGAGACGAGCACTAAGACCCAGCAGGGGGGATGAATACCCGCAGCGCCAGAGAAAAAAAAAACGTCGGCTACACTCTGTGTCAAAACAAGAAGCGCATGCGTTATACATGATACTTGGAACTCGTAAGTCAAAATTGATTAAAAATCTTTGCTCGTCTTCCGGAACACTCGTAAACTGCGTTACTCGTAATCCAAGGTTGCACTGTATAGACCAATTTCAAACCTTCTGTTTATATCAAAAATATTAGAAAAGGTGGTGTCAGCTCAAATATGCGCCTTCTTGTAGGAAAACAAGAATTTCAATCAGGATTCAGGCCCCATCATAGTACTGAAACTGCACAAGTTAAAATCACAAATGACTTTTATCTTTGGACCAAACCTGCATCTCGATTCTAGTTTTACTTGATATTAGTGCTGCATTCGACACTATAGAGCTCATAGATCGCTTATTGAATCACAGATATCCAGGGACAGGCATTAAAATGGTTTACTGTATTATAACTTTTTGATCAATACCATTTTGTGGATCTAAATGGAGAACTGTCTGGTGTAATGCCAGTGAAATATGGGGTCCCACAAGGGTCAGTTTTAGGACCTCTGCTGTACCCATATAAATGCTTCCCGTGGATAACATCATTAGAAGACATTGGATTAGTTTCCATTGTTATGCTGATGATACCCAGTCATACATCTCAACAAAACCAGACAATATGCCCAAGTTGTCCAGAATAACTAATTGTATTCAAGATATACTGTAAAAGATTGAATGACCAAAAATTTTTTCTTACTAAATTCAGATAAGACAGAGATATTACTTATTGGCCAAAAGAAAACAGTATACAACAGCTCTTACAATGCAGCTTGCGTTTAGAAGGATGTACTCTTACTACTAGCACGACAGTGAAAGACCTGGGCGTTATTTTAGACAGTAACTTATCCTCTAAAAAAATATTTTCAATGTTACAAAGAACAGCCTTTTTCCGCCTTATAAATATTGCCAAGTTTAAGAACATTTTATCCATATTCTTCTTTGTCTTTGGCTGTTTCCTTTCAGGGGTCGCCACAGCGAATCATCTGCCTCCATCTAACCCTCTGCATCCTCTTCTCTCACACCAACTAACTTCATGTCCTCTCTCACTGCATCCATAAATCTCCTCTTTGGTCTTCCTCTAGACCATCCTTCTACCAATATATTAAAAATCTCTCCTCTGAACATGTCCAAACCACCTCAATCTGGCCTCTCTGACTTTATCTCCAAAACATCTAAAAATGGGTTGTCCCTCTGATGAACTCATTTTTGATCCTATCCATCCTTGTCACTCCCAAGGAGAACCTCAACATCTTCAGCTCTGCTACCTCCAACTCTGCCTCCCGTTTTTTCTTCAGTGCCACTGTCTCTAAGCCGTAGAGCATTGCTGGTCTCACCAATGTCCTGTACACCTTTCCTTTCATTCTCGCTGATACTCTTTTATCGCACAACACACCTGACACTTTTCTTCACCCATTCCAACCTGCCTGTACCCGCCTCTTCACCTCCTTACCAAACTCTACATTGCTCTGGACCGTTGACCCTAAGTACTTAAAGTCCTGCACCTTCTTTACATCTGCTCCCTGAAGCCTCACCATTCCTCTTGGGTTCCTCTTATTCACACACATGTATTCCGTCTTGCTGCGGCTAACCTTCATTCCTCTGCTTTCCAGAGCGTACCTTCACCTCTCCAAATTTTCCTCCACCTGTTCCCTGCTCTCGCTACAAAGCACAATATCATCTGCAAACATCATAGTCTATGGAGACTCCTGTCTAACCTCATCTGTCATCCTGTCCATCACCAAAGCAAACAAAAAGGGGCTCAGAGCCGATCCTTGATGCAGACCCACCTCCACCTTGAACTCTTCTGTCACACCTACAGCGCCTCTCACCACTGACTTACAGCTCTCATACATGTCCTGCACCACTCTAACATACTTCTCTGCCACTCCAGACTCTCGGCACCCTGTCGTATGCTTTCTCTAAATATACAAAGACACAATGCACTTCTTTATTACCATCAGCATCCTCAAAGCAAATAGTGCATCTGATGTACTCTTTCTAGGCATGAAACCATATTGCTGCTCACAAATGTTCACCTCTGCCCTTAACCTAGCTTCCACTACTCTTTCCCAAAGCTTCATTGTATGGCTCATTAGCTTTATGCTTCTGTAATTGCCACAGCTCTGTACATCTCCCTTGTTCTTAAAAATCGGCACCAATACACTTCTCCTCCATTCCTCTGAAATCCTCTCACTCTCCAAGATCTTGTTAAATAAACTAGTCAGAAACTCTACTGCCACCTCTCCCAAGCACTTCCATACCTCCACAGGTATGTCATCAGGACCAACAGCCTTTCCACTCTTCATCCTCTTCAACACCCTTCTTACCTCACTTTTACTAATATTTGCTACTTCCTGCTCCACTTCCTGCTACTTTCCTGCACCTTCTACTCTTTGTTCTCTTTAATTTTCCTCATTCATCAACTTTTCAAAGTACTGCTTCCATCTTCCCATTACCCTCCTGCCATCTGTTAGTACATTTTCATCTCTATCTTTAATCACTCTAACCTGCTGCACATCCTTCCCATCTCTATCTCTCTGCCTCGCCAACCTATACAAAGCCACCTCACCCTCCTTACTATCCAATCTAGCATACAAGTCCTCATATGCTCTTTGTTTGGCCTTTGCCACCTCTACCTTTACCTTACACTGCATCTCCCTGTAATCCTGTCTACTCTCTTCAGTCCTCTCAGAGTCCCACTTCTTCTTAGCTAGCCTCTTTTCCTGTATACACTCCTGGACTTCCTCATTCCACCACCAAGTCTCCTTGTCCACTTTTCCCTTACCTGATGATATGCCAAGTACCCTCCTACCTGTATTCCTGATCACATTGGCTGTAGTTGTCAAGTCAACTGAAAGCACCTCCTGACCACCCATGGCCTGTCTCAACTCCTCCCTGAAGACTACACAAAATTCTTCCTTTCTCAGCTTCCACTACTTTGTCCTCTGCTCTGCCTTTGTTCTCTTCACCTTCCTCACCGCCAGGGTTATTTTACACACCACCATCCTGTGTTGTCTGGCTACACTCTCCCCTACCAACACTTTGCAGTCACTGATCTCTTTCAGATTACAACGTCGACACAAGATGTAGTCCTCCTGAGTGCTTCTGCCTCCACTCTTATATGTCACCCTATGTTCCTGCCTTTTCTGGAAGAAAGTATTTACTACTGCTTTTTCCATCCTTTTTGCAAAGTCCACCACCCTCTGTCCTTCTACATTCCTGTCCTGAAGACCAAACCTGCCCATCACATTTTCATCACCTCTGTTTCCTTCCCCAACATGTCCATTGAAGTCTGCACCAATCACCACTCTCTTACCTCTGGGGATGCTCTGCATCACTTCATCTAACTCACTCCAGAATGTCTCCTTCTCTTCTAACTCACATCCTACCTGTGGTGCATAGCCACTAACAACATTGAACATCATCCCTTCAATTTCCAGCTTCAGACTCATCACTCAATCTGATACTCTCTTCACCTTTAGAACATTCCTTACAAACTCCTCTTTTAAAATAACCCCTACTCCATTTCTTTTCCTATCCACACCATGGTAAAACAATGTAAAACCCCTAAGCTTTTGGCCCTGCTACCTTTCCACCTGGTCTCCTGTATGCACAGTATATCCACCTTCCTTCTCTGCATCACATCAACCAACTCTCTTGCCTTCCCTGTCATAGTCCTAACATTCAAAGTCCCTACTATCACTCCTAAACTCTTGCCTTTCCTTTTCTTTCTCTGCTTTCAAACACGCCTTCCTCCCCTGCTTTTTCGACCAACAGTAGCCCAATTTCCACCGGCACCCTGTAGGTCAACAGCACCAGTGACAGTCGTTGTTAACCCGGGCCACGACCGATCCGGTATGGAAATGACATTTTTGATTCGCATCATTGATTTGGCAAACGTTTTATGTCGGATGCCCTTCCTGACACAACCCTGTGCATTTATCCAGACTTGGAACTGGCACAAGACGACACTGGCTTGCACCCTTGGCTTGCTCATCAGGGACAATCTCATCATTATTTAAACACAATTTTTTCTCACTCATACACACTTCCATAAATTTTCTTTTCATTTTGTGAAGCTGCTTTAAGACAATGACCATTGTTAAAAGCGCTATATAAATAAAATTTAATTAAATTTAAGAATTTAATCAAGTTATGATTAAGTTTAGGTTATTCGAAAATATCCTGAGCTTTGACGATTTTACAGAACAGTGTTCAATCCATCATCCAAAAATGGAAAGAATATGGCGCAAGTGCAAACCTACCAAGACATGGCCGTCCACCTACAGTAAACTGACAGGAGAGCATTAATTAGTTGTGTGGTGAATAACTAACACTGCACATCACCCAGAACTCACCATCCCCTTTGTGAAACATGGTGGTGGCAGCATCATGTTGTGGGGATGCTTTTTTTTTAGCAGCAACCAGGAAGCTAGTTAGAGTTGATGGGAAGATTTAAGGAGACAAATACAGGGCAATTTTAAAAGAAAACCTGTTAGTGTCTGCAAAAAACTTGAGACTGGGGTGGAGATTTAACTTCCAGCAAACCAATTACACACAGATGGACTCTATTTACTAACTAGGCGACTTCTAAAGGGAATTTGTTTCAGTGGATTTTAGTTTAGAGTAAAGGGGGCTGAATACAAATGCACACCAGAATTTTCAGACTTTAAAACCATTTATAATTTTCCATTCACTTCACAATTAGTGCCACTTAGTGTTGGTCTTGTGTTGGTAAGGTGACAAAATGTGAAAGTTCATGGGGTCTGAATACTTTTGCAGGGCACTGTATTGTATTCAGTTTTGGTGTTGATTGACCTTAGCCACATTGGAATAAGTTCTTTCTAAAGTCCACTAGCATGTCTAATATTTACCGTATGGAGTGATGAACACTATGAGAAACTAACAACTAAGTTGTTTTCTCCATAATTCTTACCATATCGTGTATCGCCACACACTATCACATCCCTATGATTTGAATGCTAATTTGACCATTGCTTTGAGTGTCATTTGAGTATGATGTCACAGTGCTCACTAAATAATAAGTGACAGAATGCATAACCCTTACACACCACACAACCTGAATTATATGTGGTCAGTTCTTTGATGCTGTAAGGCTCTGGACACCACAAAAATTCACTTGTAGAGGTTTCCAGCTTTAAGTCCCTAAGGTCTGGGTAGATGTGAGCAACCTATATTAAAAAAAAAAAAATGCTGCTTTACTGTGAGCTAGCTGTTTTTTTTTTTTTTTCGCTATTTAAGCATTTAAACTTGAGCATGCTCAGTATTCTTAGCAATATGTTCTCCTCGAAGAAAAGCTCCTGTGCTTGCAGAATTCATCACAAAACAAATAAAATCCCTTAAAATATATATATATAAAAAATAATAAATAAAAAAAAGACTAAAACTGTTGCTGGTGTTCTGACCCTAATGTCTTTTAATGCATTTTGTGCAAAGAAACATTTTTTTTACATCACCATCCAGGATATGTTTTGTTTTATTCTATTGTTTATTGGGTTTTATAAGTCCTGGCTCCATTTAAACGTGTGTTTTTTTTATTTTTTTACACTAGGCTGGTTTATCACTGATATAAAAAAAATGCAGTCTTTCTCTCACCGGCTCACCCCACAGCTTTCAGATTTACATGACATTTGCAATTATTTACTCGACAAGACACTGACATAAAAGAAAGGACACTAAATCAGTATTTCATCGAATTAGATTACTATAAACAAATGAATAGGTAGGATGAGCAAAGAATGTCAAAAGTTAAAAAAAGACCATTGCTGGGGACGGAGGGGTAATGGTTTCACAGGGTAACAGTACTGCAGGCCTCACTCTGCCTCAATTAGGGTAAGTGTTCATGATTCAACAATGAAACTGAGAAAGAAATAGCATCCATGGGAAATTTCCAAGGTGAAAGCCACTGCTGACCAAAAACAACACATCTCACATTTGACAAAAAATATCTTAATTATTCCCAAAACTTTTTGGAAGGTGTGTGTTTAAGCCCAATGCAGAATCCTATTAGCTTTTGGACCACTGTATCCATTTGTCTTTATCTTATTGTTTGTGCTTACATTTTAACCCACCCACACCCTCAGATATGTAGGCCTGCTTATACAGGATTTCAGTAATGTTCAAAATCATAACTACATTACTACTAACAAACTATTTTTGAAATATCCAATTAATAAAAATAAAAAATATTATATGGAATAGAAAACTGTATGAACTATATAAAAAGAAAGAAATTACAGTTAAATAAATAAACTTGAATATTCTGTGTCAGCCATGTAACTCTGTGCCATCACACGGATGTACTGTAATGGGTGGCAACATAGAGTGGGTCCATTTCCAGTCTTTTCTGTAGCTCCTGACACAGAGCTGACAGTTGTGGGCTTCCGTGCAAAGGTGGTTTAACAACCCAGACTGGCCTCCCATCAATAAAGCCATCTTCACCAGACATTAAATCAGGAGTTGCCGAGTTCCAAAGACGCAGTTCTACATCTGTCTGAAGGACCTTACACATTTTTGAATTGTTATTACTATTGACTGGGTTATGCCATTATGTGAATATGGACCAAAATCTCTAAGAAATGTTTCCAGCAGCTCGTTAAATCTATACCATGAAGGTAGTTCTGAAGGCAAAAGGGGGTCTCATTTAATACAAGCAAGGTGTAACTAATGAAGTGGCTGTGAGCACATGTTCTAAACCTAACTTAGAACAACTTATGATGCGTCATAGCTGGGACACGTGGAAGGTAGTGTGAATGGGTTGACTATTTGGGTTATTGTGAAGGGGCCGATAAAACAAGGAGAGAGCTTGCGTGATAGTGTCTTTAGGAGGATGTCCCTGGTGGGACAGGGACCTCTATGTGGTACTTGGGGGCCTTGGTGCAGTGGCGGTCTGCCTGTTTCTTGGATGAGGAGACGGATTGTAATAGGGTTTGTCTTGCATGTAGCCATGTTTGTTTGCTGACAAAGCGTTGGGCTGAGGGAACCTCCTTCTCTAACTCTTGGGCTGAGCGAAGGTTGGTAGCCTAAGCAACACTGAAACGGGGACAGCCCTGTCGAAGCGGAAGGTAGGGAGTTGTGAGCATATTCGATCCAAGGGAGGAACTTGCTCCAGGTGGTAGAGCCCTGAGTAGTCATGCAATGGAGAGAAACCTCCAGTGCGTGATTCACCTGCTCGGTTTGTCTGTTGGACTAGGAATGAAACCTGACGATAGGCTGGGAGTAGCCCCGATGAGCTTGCATAAAGCGCCCAAAAATCAAGAGGTAAAGAGTAGACCCCAATCTAAAACGAAGTCCGTGGGGAGGCCATGAAGTCAAAATATATGGAAGATTAGTTTGTCTACAGTCTCCTTGGTGAAGGGCAGCTTAGGCAGAGGAACAAGATTCACAGACTTGTCGAAAAGCGATCGACAATGGACATAATAAAGGTTATGCCATCAGAAAGGTAGACCAGTGACAAAAGTCTATGAAGATATGGGACCAAGGACGGTGAGGCACTTGTAGGGCTCTAAGAAAGCCAGCATAAGGTCGGCTGTTGCTGTTACAATGGGCGCCACGAACCTGGACACGTCCTTCCCCAACGTGGGCCACCAGAATCGCTGCTGGAAGAGGCGATTCAGGGGAACATTACTTGGTCCAGCCTCTTGGGTCAGGGCCTGATGATAGGATGGTGTCACATGGCATAGGGTCCTGGGAGGAGGAGAACTGTCATGAGAGGGCGTCTGGCTTGGTATACTTTAAACCTGTCCGATAGAACAGGATAAAATTTTATCTTAAAAAGAACAATGACCACCGAGCTTGACTTGCATTGAGTCTCTTGGCGGTGCGCAGGTACTTAAGATTTCTAAGGTCAGTCATAGATCCTTTTGGCCAGGGATAGGCGATCGGAGTAGAATGCACAGGGGGGGGGCGCACTTTGTTATCCTGGGTGGACCTTTGGGAAAGGATACCCCTAACTCCGGTATTAGAGGCATTCATCCCCACCACAACCTGGCAAGACAGGTCAGGTCGAGGATAGTGAGGATGGGAACGGAGATAAACCTTTTTTTAAGATCGGCAAAGGCTTTATCCGCCTCCTTGTTCCAGCAGAACCGGGTCTTAGAGGAGGTCAGTGAGGTCAGGAGGGCGGTGACGGAGCTGTACCCCCGGATGAAGCAAAACCCAGGATCAGTGGGCCAGTCGGAGACTGCCTGAACCTTGACTGATTTCATCTCCAGTTTGGAAGGGAAAATAACAAATCTCAGGAAAGTGATGGAGGATGGAACTCGCACTTTTCTGCTCTGCCACCCCTCCTCCGAATGACCAGGTGCTGTGTCTCAGAGTCAACCCACATAAAGCTGCTGGACCAGACAACATCAAGACCACCACCATCGTTCCTGTGCCCAAGAAGTCTTCTGTGTCCTGTCTCAATGACTACCGTCCTGTTGCACTTACACCCACCATCATGAAGTGCTTCGAGTGGCTTGTCATGAGACACATCAAGACCCTGCTGCCCCCCTCACTGGACCCACTGCAATTTGCGTACAGTCCTAACCGCTCAACAGATGATGCCATCTCCACTACACTCCATCTTGCCCTCACACACTTGGACAAGAAGGACACATACGTTTGAATGCTATACACAGATTTCAGCTCAGCATTCAACACTATCATCCACCAACAACTGATCGGGAAGCTGAACCTGTTGGACCTGAACACCTCCCTCTGCAACTGGATCCTGGACTTTCTGACCGGAAGGCCTCAGTCAGTATGGATCGGGAACTGCACCTCCAGCACCACCACACTGAGCACTGGGTTCCCTGCTGTTCACACTGCTGACTCAAGACTGTTTAGCAACACACAGTTTGAATCACATCATCAAGTTCGCTGATGACACGACCGTGGTGGGTCTCATTAGCAAGAACGACAAGTCAGTGTACAGAGAGGAAGTGCAGAGGCTAACGGACTGGTGTAAAGACAACAACCTGTCTCTGAATGTTGACAAGAAAAAGGAGATGGTTGTTGACTTTAGGAGGACACGAGGCGACCATTTTCTGCTGAGCATCGACAGCTCCTCTGTGGAGATCGTCGAAAGCACCAAATTCCTGGGCGTCCACCTGGAGAAGGACCTCAGCTGGTCCCTCAACACCAGCTCCCTGCACAAGAAAGCCCAACAGCGTCTCTTCCTTCAGAGAATACTGAGGAAGGCCCAGCTTCCGCCACCGATCCTGACCACCTTCTATAGAGGGACTATCGAGAGCATCCTGAGCGGCTGCATCTGGTTTGGGAATTGTGCCATATCAGACCGCAAGACCCTACAGCAAATAGTGAGGACAGCGGAGAAGATCATCGGGGTCTCTCTCCCCTCTATTGAGGACATCTACACCACATGCTGCATCCGCAAAGCCACCAGTATTGTGGCTGATCAGACACACACCTCTCACACACACTTCACACTCCTGCAATCTGGAAAAAGGTACCGAAGCATTCGGGCACACACATCCAGACTGTGCAATAGCTTTTTTCCACAAGCCATCCGTCTTATCAACAAAAAGGGACTGGACTGATAAACACACAGACATGCACAAACATTATCATTTAGCTTAACTCAACTACCTCAAAACATTGAGACTGGACTGACTAATCAACACCAGCGCAAATGCATTGACCTACACTACCAAACTATTGTACACATCAAACTGAAAATGCTCTTTTTTTGCACAATATTAATTACTGGACTACTTTTTGCACTAACGTCTTAAATTCTTTTAACTTAAATTTTAAAACGTTTACTGGTTCTGCACTACCTCAACTTATCACCTCAACACCACAAAGTATTATGTTATGTTGTGTTTGTCACACCGTCACAATTTGCACGTGCACTATATGTTGTCTGTTGTCTCTGGGTTAGTTAGTTTGTTTTTTGTTATCTTATGTTGGTAAAATTTATGTTGTCAGGTCAACTGTTTTGTCTCCGCTAGCCAGCTAACTAGGCCTCTTAGTTAGCTAGTTTTAGCTCTTCTGTTAATTTATGTTGTAAATTTATGTTGCATGTAGCACCTTGGTCCTGGAGGGCTGTTGTTTCTTTTCACTGTGTACTAACTGTAGTATATGGTTGAAGTGACAATAAAGCCTTCTTGAAGGTAGTTTTCTAAGAGCCTCTGTAGAACCTGGCGAATGTGGTTCCTCCAGGGCTTCAGAGAAAATTAGAATGTTGTCCAAGTAGACGAACATAAAGAATTTTAGGAAATCGCAGAGGATGTCATTAATGAGGGATTGGAAGTCAGCAGGGGCGTTGGTCAGACCAAAAGGGACCACCAAATACTCGTAATGCCCAGTAGGGTGTCTTCTACTCATCGCCTTCCTGGATACAGACGAGGTAATAAGAATTTAGTAAATCTTGTTTCATGAATGTGTCGGCTCCATGGAGCAGTTCAAAGGGGGTGGCCATGAGCGGAAGTGGGTAGCGGTTCCTGTTGGTGATCTTGTTGAGCCCCATGTAATTAATACAGGAATGTAGGGATCCGTCTTTTTTCTTCACGAAGAAGAACCCTGCCCCTGCAGGGGAAGAGGACTGATAGATAATTCCTATGGTGAGGGGTTCTGTAATGTATGTGTTCATGGCTTCCTGCTCTTGTCAAGCCAAAGATTACAGTTGTTCTTTTGGCGAGAAGGTGTCAGGAAGAAGGTCAATATGGCAGTCATACAATCAATGCGGTGGGAGCGACATGGCCTGAGCCTTGCTGAAAACCTGCTTGAAATCATGATACTCACTGGGAACATGGAGATATCCGGAGTTTCCTTGGGCTTGGCTGGAGTGGGGAGTGTATGAAGCACAGAGTGGAGGCATGGCGTGGCACAAGAGGGACTCCACCTCGTGATGACATGCTTGTTCAGTCAATCTGGGGACCATGGAGAGCTAACCAGGGGAGGCCGAAGAGCAAGGCGGCATGTGATTTATTAAATCAATCAATTAATTAATTTTTTATGATAAAAAGACAAATTCTTCTCCTCAGAATGATTCCCCACTTTCATTAGAGTAAGTGGAAGGGTACTATGCGTGATGGCCAGGACATGCGATGTGGAGACATTTGATTATTTAAAAAAAAACTTTATTTGAGCGCGGAGTGGAATGAACACACTCGGTGCAGGTTCGTTTGTTTTATTTTTTGTTAATATTTTGTGTTCATTATTTTTATGTACTTATTTTTTTGGGCTGTGGAATGAATAATTTAAGTTTCCATTAATTCTAATTGGGAAATTCGATTTGGTTAAGAGTGTTTTGGAATACGAGCCCGCTTCCGGAACAAATTATGCTTATAATTTAAGGTTCCACTGTATTCATCTTCAGGATAATGCTGACACTGTGATGTAATATACGTATATATAATTGAAGAATTATATATACTATACATACTTAATGATATATTTAAGTTTTATACAATACATTGTAGGACCCAAAACTGGTATAATTTTTTTTTTAATTGTTTGTCTGTCTGTCTGTCCAGCTGATTTTGTCACAGCAAGACCATTGACCAGACAGAATTTATTGAAACTTGCCAGTCTTTCAGTGCTTAAAGTTCAATCAGCACCAAAATTAAATCAAATTGTTGAGTAGAAGAGATATTATGAGCAAGTTTGTGGCAGTTACCCTCATAGTAGCTGTCACTTACTTTTTAGATAAATACAGTGCTTTTGCTGTCAAAGTGGGCATGGCTATACACTTCACTCAACAGATAGTTTACCATTAATACACAGAGAACGCACAGTACAGACAGGAACAACGAAAATGCCTAGACAGATAGACATGTACAGTATGTGGGCTTCAACCTGAAAAAATAATATTACTAATTACGTTAAAACTGATTAGCTTATTTATTAGCTTTACTCTTTAAATTGTAAATGAAAACACTTTACCCTAATAAATATATATAAAGAGAGTCATTAAAGCTTTTGTTCAATCACTTACTCACATGACTGTGAGTACTCAGAGAAAACCTAGTCAGAATCAAACCCATATCCTGGAGGTGCAAGGCGACAGTGCTAACCATTGATTATGTGTATTGCTAATAAATTCCTTGTGGATTAATAAAGGATAAGAAAATACAATTAAAAATATCACCTCTCCTTAGTAGTAGCACAGGAAATTAAGCTTCTCATTGCAATCTCTGTTTTCCCAAACGTGTGTTTTGATGTTACGGGCACCACAGCGGTAAGGTGGAGCTGGGCATGAAGGCAACACCTCGTCCCCCAATTCCCCCTGGCTTAACCAGAACCATTTTCCATTCAGGAAGCGCAGGGAGGCCCACATACTGTCTGTTTGGGATTGACTGCTCTCGGTTGTAGCTGCCAGATCCTGTAAGTCAAAGGCCAACGAAGCCAGGCCAGTGTAGTTCACCTTGCAATATTCAAAAGCTTCTTTCCAAGTCATTTTTTCATTTATCAAGACTAAAAACACATAACAAACAAAAGGTTGTTGTTGATCACAGACCTGAAGTTTCCAGCCAGTTTGCTCAATCTCAACACAGCCCCAGTAAAGATAAGAAGGCTGGGTGCTGGCCCATGGAAAATAGTCGCTTTGTGTTTGATCAGACCAAAACCAATATTGGCCTTTGAATAAGCCAATCCACGTATTAATTCTGTTCTGCGCAACTGCATAGAGTCTGTCGTTTTCCTCAGCATTAGTAATTGAAGCCAGATCCTTAAAGTTGTGTCGACAGTACCATTGAGCATTCCACCAGTTCATAGCTTCTGAACGAAAAATATATTGTCTTGTCAGACCTGAAGCAACCCCAAAAAGGAGCACAAGAACAGTGATAAACATGGACATCTTCTATGCTGTGATGATTCTGAGCTCTAGTAAGTTTGAACAGGTCTCTGAACTAACTGCAACCTTTATATTTACATGGAATTTACATTCTTTCCCTAAGAAAGCTAAGAATAAGAAAGCAGAAATACAAACCAATTACGTTTTCCATATAATTAGCATAAACAAATGTAAGTTGCACAAGAAAAAATGCAAAAGGATGCCAAATACATGTGATAGTCCAGTGGTGCTTCAAACTTAAGTCACAAAAAGCACTTGTTGGGAATGCAAACAAACAAGCAAACAACAAGAACAAAAAAAGCACAAGATTATCGTAGGTTGCAAAATCTCCACATAAAAAAAAACTAAACAGTTAAAAATTCACACAGTCAAACATACAAAGAGTGAAAAACTGGCTAAAGGATTTAGGTTAAACAACTAGGGCACACAAAAACGTTCTGCACCATGTGAACAAGCTAATATTGCTCATCACATCTGGAAGGGAAGCACCACTTTAACAGAAGTTGAATGCCCTGCCACCTGCACCATGTGTCACCTCTCTCTTGAAGGTGGATTTGGGTTTTCTGAGCATGGGCATGCTTACAGCTTCTCTGATGGCCCAGGACAGTTTGAGCACTCATTGTTCTAAACACTGCATTGTCACTTGCTAATATAGCTATTTGCTTATGTTGTGTACTCCTTTAAGTTGTCACGAACTAACCCGGTTGATCAGAAGACTTAGCGGTTAGCCCTTTGTAGTGTGGATGGTAACCCAAATGCGGAAGCAAGCGAATAGGCAGGATAACGACGCAAATTATTTTAAGGACTCTCTCAGAAGAGGAGCAAGGGAAAAACACAAATTTATCCCACGTCCTATAAACACACAATCAAATCAGGAAGTAATCCCAAGAAAGTGAGTACTCACAAAATGGCTGACGAACAGTCTGAACCGACATGGGCGAACTCAATGACTGAGCGATGTGAAGCATCATCTTGTCTCCTTTTATGCTTTCTGGTTCGCGGCCATACTACTTCTGGGTCCTAGTGCTGGTCGCGCCGCGAGTGTGTATGACACAAGTGGAAAGTTAAGGCTTGGCTTTCCCCAAACTTTCTATTTTAAAAATAAATCTTGGTTGATTTTATTTGGTGGTGAAAATGGGCTGGATCTCTCTTCTCTGAGTCAGATAGGGCTGCCTACTTCCATAAAGACAGAAGTTAAAATATTCGAATATTGGAAGTTATATTCGATCCTCCAGTCAGGCACTATTGGTCATATCTCAGTCAAAATATAAGCGTTGGGGTGATCGGTCGTTGCTGTGATCGCCTCAAAATTATATAATGCTCTACCTTCTGATCTTAGGGCTGTTTCTAATATCACATTATTAAAGGCCAAACTAACAACCTTTCTATTCTCTTAAGCGTATAATTTGAATTAATGTGTCTACTGGTTATAATGTTCTTAAAAAACGCTTTTCTCATATGTTCTTTTAAAGTGGTGTGTGTTTTTTTTTTTTTTTGTATCTACTTTTGCAACTTCCTTAAATACAGTGTGTGCTGCTCAGTTTGCTTAAAACAGTCCTGGATAGCAGAGATTACCCCTTTGACTGGATAGGTTTTGACAATCCTCAGAAATGGTTTGTAGTGTCTGATGAGTGGTCATTATTCTTGAATTAGCATAGCAAAGAGCTAGGGTGTTTTCTCCTCTTATTGCAAAGTACACATGCTGATGAGATCACTGAATTGAAAACGATGGTTTGCATGGGTGATCTCGGGCAACACAGACAGTGCATCTGGGTGTGTACTTGGTCTGCAGTTTAGGAGATTGCATACAGCCACAACAAAAACAGCAGTGAATACCCGTGATAAATAAAAAGGTCTGCATTTAACACTCACAAACTACACTAGTAGTGAGCAGTATCAAGAAATTGATACAGAGTTATATATGGAGAAGAAAGACATTGTTAAAAGAAAGGCCATACGAAGTCCTGTTTGCAACAAGCCATGTTCTGCACCAGGTAAACAAGTAATTTACTGTTCTTGACAAACTTCATGGAGTAGACCCTCTATACTATCCTAATGTCAACAACTATGTCTTTTTTTTAAGTTCACAGACAGGTTATTGGTTCTGCACCAGCCGTGGTACCTCCTCTCATTCTTGCTACTGAGAACCACCACGATTGTGTCATCAGCAAACATAATAATTTAAGTTCAAGCTGCTTATTCCTGCACAGACTAGACTTAGCAGAGTGACCAGCAATTGACAAAGCACACAGCCTGAGGGCCTGGGGGGCACCAGTCCTCCATGTAGTAGTCCTGGAGATGCTGTTCCTAATCCAGATCAACTAAGGCTTCGCGGTCAGAAAGCCCAGGAGCTAGTTGTTTAGGGATGTGTTTAGGCCCAGCTTTTAAATCAGGTGTTGAGTAAAGATTGTGTTGCATGCTGAAGTGAAGTGTATGAACAGCATTCAAACATATCTCCTCTTTGTCCGTGTATTTAAGTGCCAGATGCAGGGTGGTGGTCATGGTGTCATCTGTTGAATGATACATGAACTGCAGTGTTCCAGTAAAGGGGCAGTAGGGTGTTAATGTGCCTTATGAAACACTCTAAACACTTCATAATGGTGGATGTTAAAGCAACAGGATGACAGTCTGAGTAAGAACCATGGAGATGTCTAGGAAACAGGGAGGATGTGGCCTTTAAGTGGGTGGAAACGACAGCAATGCTCAGGGAGATGCTAAAGAGATACATGAGAATATCCACTACCTGGTCTGCATCCATGTGACAAGATCTCCAACCAGAAGCAGTGCACCGAGAGAACAGAAAAGGAGAGAGCAGAAGAGGAGAGATAACAGTTAGGTATGGTCACAGTCACATAATGTAAATGTATATTTAGTGTAGAGTCCAAGGAGAGTCTTCTGCAGGACTAACTATAACAGCATAACTAAAAGGGAGAGCCAGAAGGAAACACAGACATAAGGGCTTCCTGAGATCTAAAGCAAACAATCATCTCACTGTCAACAAAATTGAGTGATCAATAAGAGTGGAGAAGACAGCATCTAAACATAACAGTTTACCTAATACTCTACGTCCATGAGTCCCCCAGGTCTGCTCCTTTACCCAAGACAAATCTATTTATAAAAATGCTTGATTAACACTAGAAGCGCCGCGCCAGTGTCGCATGCAAGCGACCTTTACCTGAAACTCTGTCTCCACTTGGCACGGTCGTTAGGAGGGGGTTATGATCACACCTCAGCTTTTTACAACCCCCTCCTAACCCCCTTCTAGGCTGTCGGTCAAATATCTCTCTACTTAAAATGGAAGCACCAAAAAACAAGAGGCAGAGGGGCAACATGCAAGGGATTTCAGTATCTCGACACACAGTATACTAAGCTGTTTATAAAGTAGACACTGTTTTTTTTCCATTTTGTAATCTTTCTCGTGTTTACCTTGTACTGTATAATGTATATTATTTTTTTTTATTACTGTAAATAAACTACATATGCAGTTGATTTACCAGAAAGGACTTCTCTGTTTTTTTGTGTGCTAAACTAAACAACAGAGTCAAGTAATAGCGATTGTATTTGAACAGTCTTATTCATATATATATACTCACCTAAATAATTATTAGGAACACCTGTTCAATTTCTCATTAATGCAATTATCTAATCAACCAATCACATGGCAGTTTCTTCAATGCATTTAGGGGTGTGGTCCTGGTCAAGACAAACTCCTGAACTCCATCTGAATGTCAGAATGGGAAGGAAAGGTGATTTAAGCAGTTTTCAGCGTGGCATGGTTGTTGGTACCAGACGGGCCGGTCTGAGTATTTCACAATCTGCTCAGTTACTGGGATTTTCATGCACAACCATTTCTAGGGTTTACAAAGAATGGTGTGAAAAGGGAAAAACATCCAGTATGCGGCAGTCCTGTGGGCAAAAATGCCTTGTTGATACTAGAGGTCAGAGGAGAATGGGCCGACTGATTCAAGCTGATAGAAGAGCAACTTTGACTGAAATAACCACTTGTTACAACCGAGGTATGCAGCAAAGCATTTGTGAAGCCACAACACGCACAACCTTGAGGCGGATCGGCTCCAACAGCAGAAGACCCCACCGGGTACCACTCATCTCCACTACAAATAGGAAAAAGAGGCTACAATTTGCACGAGCTCACCAAAATTGGACAGTTGAAGACTGGAAAAATGTTGCCTGGTCTGAAGAGTCTCGATTTCTGTTGAGACATTTAAATGGTAGAGTCAGAATTTGGCGTAAACAGAATGAGAACATGGATCCATCATGCCTTGTAACCACTGTGCAGGCTGGTGGTGGTGGTGTAATGGTGTGGGGGATGTTTTCTTTGCACACTTTAGGCCCCTTAGTGCCAATTAGGCATCGTTTAAATGCCACGGGCTACCTGAGCATTGTTTCTGACCATGTCCATCCCTTTATGACCACCTCTTTTTTATCTCCTCTGATGGCTACTTCCAGCAGGATAATGCACCATGTCACAAAGCTCAAATCATTTCAAATTGGTTTCTTGAACATGACAATGAGTTCACTGTACTAAAATGGCCCCCATAGTCACCAGATCTCAACCCAATAGAGCATCTTTTGGGATGTGGTGGAACGGGAGCTTCGTGCCCTGGATGTGCATCCAACAAAACTCCATCAACTGCAAGATGCTATCCTATCAATATGGGCCAACATTTCTGAAGAATGCTTTTAGCACCTTGTTGAATCAATGCCACGTAAAATTAAGACAGGTCTGAAGGCGAAAGGGGGTCAAACACGGTATTAGTATGGTGTTCCTAATAATCCTTTGGGTAAGTGTATATATATATATATATATATATATACACACACACACAGTATCTCACAAAAGTCAGTAAACCCCTCACATTTTTATAAATATTTTATTACTGTATATCTTTTCAAGGGACAATGTTAAAGATATGAAACTCTGATAGAATGTAAAGAAATCAGTGTACAGCTTGTATAATGGTGTAAAGTTGATGTGCCCTCAAAATAACTTAACACACAGCCATTAATGTTTGAACTGCTGTGCCCAGAGTCAATATTTTGTGTGGCCACCATTATTTTCCAGCACTGCCTTAACTCTCTTGGGCATGGAGTTCACTAGAGCTTCACAGATTGCCATGGGAATCCTCTTCCACTCCTCCTTGATCACGTCACGAAGCTGGTGGATGTTAGACACCTTGCGCTTCTCCACGTTCCATTTGAGGATGCCCCACAGATGCTCAATAGGGTTTAGGTCTGGAGACATGCTTGGCCAGTCCAGCACCTTTACCCTCAGTTTCTTTAGCAAGGCAGTGGTTGTCTTGGAAATGTGTTTGGGGTCATTATCATGTTGGAATACTGCTCTATGGCCCAGTTTCCGAAGGCAGGGGATCATGCTCTTCTTCAGTATGGCACAGTACATGTTGGCATTCATGGTTCCCTCATTGAACTGTAGTTCCCCAGTGCCGGCAACACTAATGCAGCCCCAAACCATGACACTCCCACCACCATGCTTGACTGTAGGCAAGACACATCTGTCTATGTATTTCTCACCTGGTCGCCGCCACACACGCTCTTGACACCATCTGAACCAAATACTGTAAGTTTATCTTGGCCTCATCAGACCACAGGATGTGGTTTCAGTATTCCATGTCCTTAGTC